>NW_026059033.1:0-12391 GCF_023721935.1 Panthera uncia | reverse complement strand
ACTACCCAAAGCTATCTACACATTCAATGCAATCCCAATCAAAATTGCACCAGCATTCTTCTCGAAACTAGAACAAGCAATTCTAAAATTCATATGGAACCACAAAAGGCCCCGAATAGCCAAAGTAATTTTGAAGAAGAAGACCAAAGCAGGAGGCATCACAATCCCAGACTTTAGCCTCTACTACAAAGCTGTTATCATCAAGACAGCATGGTATTGGCACAAAAACAGACACAGAGACCAATGGAACAGAATAGAAACCCCAGAACTAGACCCACAAACGTATAGCCAACTTATCTTTGACAAAGCAGGACAGAACATCCAATGGAAAAAAGACAGTCTCTTTAACAAATGGTGCTGGGAGAACTGGACAGCAACATGCAGAAGGTTGAAACTAGACCACTTTCTCACACCATTCACAAAAATAAACTCAAAATGGATAAAGGACCTGAATGTGGACAGGAAACCATCAAAACCTTAGAGGAGAAAGCAGGAAGAGACCTCTCTGACCTCAGCCGTAGCAATCTCTTACTCAACACATCCCCAAAGGCAAGGGAATTAAAAGCAAAAATGAACTACTGGGACCTTATGAAGATAAAAATCTTCTGCACAGCAGAGGAAACAACCAACAAAACTAAAAGGCAACCAACGGAATGGGAAAAGATATTTGCAAATGACATATCGGACGAAGGGCTAGTATCCAAAATCTATAAAGAGCTCACCAAACTCCACACCCGAAAAACAAGTAACCCAGTGAAGAAATGGGCAGAAAACATGAATAGACACTTCTCTAAAGAAGTATCTTCTCTAAAGAAGACATCCGGATGGCCAACAGGCACATGAATAGATGTTCAATGTCGCTCCTCATCAGGGAAATACAAATCAAAACCACACTCAGATATCACCTCACGCCAGTCAGAGTGGCCAAAATGAACAAATCAGGAGACCTTAGATGCTGGCGAGGATGTGCAGAAATGGGAACCCTCTTGCACTGTTGGTGGGAATGCAAACTGGTGCAGCCACTCTGGAAAACAGTGTGGAGGTTCCTCAGAAAATTAAAAATAGACCTACCCTATGACCCAGCAATAGCACTGCTAGGAATTTCCCCAAGGGATACAGGAGTACTGATGCATAGGGGCACTTGTACCCCAATGTTTATAGCAGCACTCTCAACAATAGCCAAATTATGGAAAGAGCCTAAATGTCCATCAACTGATGAATGGATAAAGAAATTGTGGTTTATATACACAATGGAGTACTACTTGGCAATGAGAAAGAATGAAATATGGTCTTTTGTAGCAACGTGGATGGAACTGCAGAGTGTGATGCTAAGTGAAATAAGCCATACAGAGAAAGACAGATACCATATGGTTTCACTCTTATATGGATCCTGAGAAACGTAACAGAAACCCATGGGGGAGGGGAAGGAAAAAAAAAAGAGGTTAGAGTGGGAGAGAGCCAAAGCATAAGAGACTCTTAAAAACTGAGAACAAACTGAGGGTTGATGGGGGGTGGGAGGGAGGGGAGGGTGGGTGATGGGTATTGAGGAGGGCACCTTTTGGGATGAGCACTGGATGTTGTTTGGAAACCAATTTGACAATAAATTTCATGTATTAAAAAAAAGAATAAATAGAGCAAAAATGGAGACAAGGAGTGCAGTGAGTTTCAAGAATTGTGTGTAAAGGGACAGAAAGAAATAAATGACATGGTGGCTGCATGGCAAAAATGGGTTTAAATATGTAGAAGATATTTGAATGATACAATTATTCATTACATATCGGAAACAGTCAATTGACCTGAGTTATATCATCTCAGTGTACTGACTACATTGAAATAATTTCACCCAATCTAATGAATGAGAAATTTTCTCCATCAGGCTTAATTAGGTACTTATTTTAGCCATGGTAGGTTCAGCTTCCCTCAGGTGGTTCTGTCACTGATATTCATAATCGTTACCAGTATGCTTTCTGTATGAGTGAATCCATGTTCAATATAGTGCCTGGTTGTTCTTCAATAGCACATTGCCTAGTCATATTTGGTTGACGTACAGTCAAAATACCTTCAGCCACAAGAAATGGAAAAGAATGGAAATTTGTGGGAGGGATCTGTGGAAATTGTTCTATGAGCAATACATATTTAGTGGATTGGCTGTGCTCTAGAGAAATTCAAGCTTCTATTCTTTGCTTTTAGTGCTATCTTTATAGGAAGTTGTGGTTATTCAAATGATAAACATAACTCTGATATTATGATTGAAACTGATCTATATACCAAAAACAATGTGAAAAGGCAACTTACTGAATGTGAGAAAATAGTTACACATTATTTATTTTATTGGAGTTTAGTCTTTAATGTATATACCTCAATAACAATGTAAAAAACAATTTCATTAAAATATGGGCAGTTTGGGGCACCTGGGTGGTTCACTTGTTTGAGTATCCAACTTTTGATTTTGGCTCTGGTCATGATCCAGGGTTGTGGGATCAAGCCCTGCATCAGACTCCAGGGTGAGTGTGGAGCCTGCTTGGAATTGTCTGTCTCCATTCCACTGCCCCCTCCCCTGTTTGCATGTTGTCTCTCTAAAAATTAAATATCTTAAAAATTTAAAATAAAATATGGGCAGAAAATCCAAATAGATATCTATAAAAGGAAGATGGCAAAAGAGGTAAATGACAGGATGGCCAACCCCAGGAATTATCAAATAAATGCAAATGAAAACGAGGAGCCATTACCTCATACGGATTAGAATGGTTATTATCAAAAACCAAGAAATAATAATAATAAAAAAGAGTTTGCATGTATATATATAAAAAAAGTAAACACTTGTGTAATATCGGTGGGAATGTAAATTCATGTAGCCACTATAAAAACATTATAAAGCTTTCTTTAAAAAATTACAAATACAACTAAGACATGATCCAGCAATTTCACTTCTGAATATATATTGAGAAATGATATAAACACTAAAAAATATATATGCATCTACATGTGCATTGCAGCATTATTTACAGTAGCCAAAATATGAAAACAACTTGTGTCCATCAAATAGTTACATGGACCAAAAACAAAAAACAAAAAAAAAAAACCGTGGTACAAATATGAAGAGACTATTATTCAGTCAAAAAAAATTATCCTGGCTTTTAGAACAACATGAATGGATGGGTATTATAGGAATTATTCTAAGTGAAATAAGTCAGACAGTGAAAGACAAATACCATGTGAAATACTTATATATGGAATCTTAAAACAAATAGAGCTCAAAAGTACAGAGAATAGACTGGTGATTTCCAGAGGTAGGGGTAGAAAAATGATCAAAATGGGTTAATGGGGTAAAAAGGTACTAAAGCCCAGTTATAAAATAATGTCAAAAGGGTATTTAGTATAGTTAATAGTGTATTGCATACTTGAAAGTTGCTAGAAGTACCTCTTAACAATTCTCATCCCAAGAAAAAAATATAACTATGTATGGTGATGGAGGCAGGAGTTAAGATGGTTGAGGAGTAGGGAGACCCTAAGCTTGTCTCATACTTTGAACACAGCTAGACAGTTATTAAATCATTCTGAAATCCAAAGAAATAAATCAGAATCTGTAATGAACAAAAACTGCAAAACTTTATGTAGAAAAGGGACCACTGTTTGGAAGGTAGGAAATGCAGAGTTTACCTGGGGAGAAATTGCTCTGGGTCCAACCACCAGGAGGGAGCCTGTTTACAGAAGCTACAGCAAAGTAGTATAAGGAACATCGTGCAAAATCTGAACCTTTCAGCAGTTTCCACAGTAGGGGAAGTGCCTGGTTAAGGGGCTCAAGTGGTGAAACACAATAGAATCCCAGGAGTGACTGTGTTCTGAGGATTCCTTGGTCACAAGAAAGATAGGTCCTGCCAATGTGCCGTGTTATTTCCAGGCATAAGAGAGGGGACTGGCTCCAGCCAAGGGCTACAAGAAGGGGTGCCTGCTTTCTGCTCTGTTATGAGTGAAACTGAACAGTCGCTTAGTCATGAAATTGCTTTTTTTGCTTTTTTTGTTCATTTGTTTGTTTTGCAAAGGCCAGCAAAAGCATGGCCAGACCCTCCCCCAAGAAGCAGCAGAGGTCCATTCTGAGAGAATCCCTAAAATTTGAGTTTTGAAACTCAGTGGTGTGCCTAAAATGAGAAACATGTTTGAAGGAGTAAAAAGTAGGATGGAAGAAGCAGAATAATAAATTAATGACCTAGAAGACACAGTTCTGGAAGGTAATCTAGCTGAAGAAAAAGGGAAAAGAAGTATGCAAAGTGGCAATAGACTTCGGGACCTCGGTGACTCCATCCAATATAATAACATGTATTATAGGAGTGATTGAAGAGAAAGAAAGAAGTGGAAAATTTCCTCTAAGAAATGATAGCTGTAAAATTTTCTAATTTGGAAAAGGAAACAGATATCCAGACCCAGGAGGCACAGAAAGCCCAAACCTAATCAACAATAGCAGACCCAAATCCAGATATGTGGTTAATAGATTTACAAATTATACAGATAAAAACAACGTCTTAAAAGCAGTAAGACAAAAGAAGTCATTGACTTACAAGGCAAGGCCCATAGGCTAACTGTAGATTTCTCAACAAGATCTTGACAAGTCAGAAGTGAGTGGGATGATGTTTTCAAGGTGTGGATTGGGAAAAATCTGCTGCCAAGTATACACTACACAGAATGGGTATCATTCAGAGTAGAAGGAGAGATAGAGTTTCCACACAAATGAAAACTGAATGAGTTTCTGACCACTACACCAGTCCTGCAAGACATAATATAAGTGACTGAGTGAACAAAAGAGATAGAAGTGACAATGACAAGAAAGCATCAGAGAAAAACTCCAGAAAAGAATAACAAAACAATGATGAAATGATATTATCTAAACGTATCTATCAATACTTAGTTTTAATGAAAATGCATTTAATGGTCCAGTCAAAAGGTAAAGGGTTTCAGAATGGATAAGAAAACAAGATCCACCTAAAAGTAGCCTAGAAGAGATGTATTTTAGACCTAAATTCATCTGCATATTGAAAGTGAGGGGATGGAGAAATGTGCATAGTGTAAATGAATGTCAAAAGAAAGCTAGAGTATCAAAGTTTACATACAGAAACTAGATATTAAAACAAAGACATTAAAACAAGAGATGAAGAATGGCAGTACAAAATAGTAAAAGTTCCAAGGCAAGGAGAAGACATAGTAATTGCAAATGTTTATGCATCCAACATAATATCACACAAATATATAAAATTATTAATAACAAACATAAAGGAACTAACCCACTGTACTAAAATATGTTAGGGGACTTAAAACCCGACTTCAATAGAAAGATCATATAAACAGAAAGTCAAAGAGGAAACATTGGATTTGAATGATACCCTGGATAAAGATATATTCAGAACATTTCATCCTAAAACAGCATGATACACATTATTATAAAGTGCACACAAGGAACATTCTCCAGAATACATTACATACTAGGTAACAAAACATGCCTGAACAAATACAAAATATTAAAATCATACTATGCATATTTTCTGGTCACAACACTATGAAACTAAAAGTCAATGACTAGAAAATAATTCTAAAGTCTACAAATACATGGAAGTTAAACAACATGCTAATGAGGAAAAGAGGAAATCAAAGAAGAAATTTTAGAAATGCATGGAAGCAAATGAAAAGGAAAATACTATGGTACAAACCTTTGGTATACAATAAAAGTGGGCATGAGAGAGCAGTATATAGCAATACAGATCTACCTCAAGAAGCTAGGAAAAGCTCAAAAAACACAAATTTACACCTAAAAGAGCTAGAAAGCAAACAACAAATGAAACCAGCCAAAGGAAGGAAGTAATACAGAGAGCAGAAATAAATAATATAGGAAATAAAAAACAAACAATCAAACAAAGAAAAAAGAGAACAGATCGATGAAACCTTGAGCTAGTATTGTTGAAAAAATACAATAAACTTCTACTCATAATATCACAAAGAAAAGAGAAATGACCCAAATAAAACCACAAATTAGAGAGGAGAAATAACAGCCAACACCACAAAACTGCTACCAATTATATGATAATATAAAGAAAAACTATATGGCAAGAAATTGGACAACATGGAGAAATGGATAAAGTCTGAGAAACATATAAACTACCAAAACTGAAAAAGGAAGTAATAGAAAACTTAAACAGACCGATACACAGCAAAGAAAGCAAATAAGTAATCAAAAATCTCCCAACAAACACAAATTTAGGGCCCAATATTCACAAATTAATCAACGTGATACATCATATCAATAAGAGAAAGGATGAGAACAATCTATTCAATAGACACACACAAAAAATAATTGACAAGCATCCATTTATTTTAAAAACCCTCATTAAAGAATGTGTAGAGGGATCATACCTCAACATAATAAGAGCCATCTATGAAAAACCCACAGTTAATATTATTCTTGATGGGGAAAAACTGAGAGCTTTTCCTCTATGTTCAGGAAGAAGATAGGGATGTGTGTTCTCACCACTGTTACTTAACATACTACAGGAAGTCATACTCATAGCAATTAGACAAAAATAAAAATAAATATTAAATCATGGGACATTCAAATGGCACAGAAGAATACTAGGTTCTCTTTTTGCAGATAAGAGGATAATCTCTATACTAAACCTAAAAGACTCTACCAAAACACTGCTAGAACTGATACACAATTCAGTAACCCTGCAGAACACAAACTTAATGTAAAGAAATCTATTACACTTCTCTACAATGGTAATAAAACAGCAGGAAGAAAATAAGCAATCAATTCCATTTACAATTGCACCAGATATTTAAAAATAAACCAAAATTTAAAAAGGACAGAGGTGAAAGACTTGTACTCAGAAAACTATAAAACTCTGATAAAAGTAATGGGAGATGACACAGAGAAATGGGAAAATATCCCATGTTCATGGACTAAAAATAATATATTGTTAAAAAGGCTATACTATCCAAAACAGTCTACACATTTAATGCAATCCCTCTCAAAATACCAACAGCATTTTTGACACAGATAGATTAAACAATCCTAAAATGAATATGGAAACACCAAAGACACTGAACAACCAAAGCAACCTTGAAAAAGAAAAGCAAAGCTGGAGGTATCACAATACCAGACTTCAAGTTATATTACAAAGTTGGAGTGACCCAATGTTGTAAGTGGGGTATTAAAGTCACCTAGTATTACAGCATTCTTTTCAGTAAATGTCTTTGTGGTTGTGATCAATTGATTTATATATTTGGGCGCTCCGATGTTGGGATCATAAATATTTATAATTGTTAGGTCTTCTTGGTGCAGCCACTCTGGAAAACAGTACAGAGGTTTCTGAAGAAATTAAAAATAGGACTATGCTATGAGCCAGCAATTGCACCACTAGGTATTTATACGAAGAATACAAACATGCTGATTTGAAGGCCACATCCACCCCAATATTTATAGCAGCAGTATCAAAAACAGACAAATTAGGTAAAGAGCCTAAATGTCCATCAACTGATGAATGGATAAAGAAGATGTGGCATATATATATATACAATGGAATACTCTTTAGCAAGGAAAAGGAATGAAATTTTGCTATTTGAACAACGTGTATGAAAATAGAGTGTATTAAGCTAAGGAAAAAAAGTCAGCCAGAGAAAAACAGGTATCATATGATTTCACTCAGATGTACAATTTAAGAAGCACAAAGATGAAATGGGAAAGGGAAGGAAAAATAAAATAAAAACGGAGAACAAGGTAAACTGTAGAAGATTATTAATACAGAGAGCCGACAGAGGGTTGACAGAGGGAAAGTGAGGAGTGCAATGGGCTAAATAGTTGTAGGCATTAAGAAGGACACTTGATAGGTTGAGCTCTGGGTGTTATATGCAAGTGATGAATCACTGGGTTCTACTCCTGATGTCAATACTCCACTGTATTGGAGTAAATAAATAAATAAATAAAGCTGAAATAATCAAAACAGCATACCACTGGCATAAAAATAGACCCACAGACCAATAGAATAGAATAGAAAACCCAGGAATGAACCCACCCCTAAGTCAAATAATGTTTGACAAAAAAGGAAAGAATATCCTATGCAGAAGACAGTTTATTCAATAAATACTGTTGGGTAAAGTGGCTAGTGACATGAGAAAAAATGGAACTGTACCACTTTCTTACACAATACACGAAATTAAAATCAAAATTGATTAAAAATATAAATGTGAGACCTGAAACCATAAAATCCTAGAAAAGAACACAGGCAATAACTTCTTTGAGTTGAGCTGTAGCAACTTTGCTGATATGTGTCTTTAAGCAAGAGAATCAAAAGCAAAAATTAATTTTTGGGACTTCATCAAAAGGAAAAGCTTCTGCACAGTGTAGGAAACAATCGGCAAAACTAAAAGGCAACTTACAGAATGGGTGAAGATAGTTTCAAATGACATTTCTGGTAAGTGTTAGTATCCAAAGTATATAAAGAACTTACAGAGCGCCCCGGCTGACCGACGAGACCCATGCGCATGCGCGCTTTCCTGCAGACCCGGAAGCCGAGTTCCCGGAGCAACGGTTGCACTCAGATGTTGAAGAACGGTCTGGATTGATGTGGAACTTCTGCGGAGCCAAACCTCCGGCAGCGGATGTGACTCCCTCCCGCTGCCACAGGGCTCCTCCTGGAGTGGATCGCCTAGGGAGAGGCGAGCTAAGCCTGCCCCTCCACCCCCCGTGCACCTTGCCTACCCACCCCAGCTAATACGCCAGATCCCCAGCAACACAAGCCTGGCAGTGTGCAAGTAGCCCAGACGGGACACGCCACCCCACAGTGAATCCCGCCCCTAGGAGAGGGGAAGAGAAGGCACACACCAGTCTGACTGTGGCCCCAGCAGTGGGCTGGGGGCAGACATCGGGTGGGACTGCGGCCCCGCCCACTAACTCCAGTTATACACCACAGCACAGGGGAAGTGCACTGCAGGTCCTCAGCACGCAAGGGACTCTCCAAAATGACCAAACGGAAGAATTCCCCTCAGAAGAATCTCCAGGAAATAACAACAGCTAATGAACTGATCAAAAAGGATTTAAATAATATAACAGAAAGTGAATTTAGAATAATAGTCATAAAATTAATCGCTGGGCTTGAAAACAGTATACAGGACAGCAGAGAATCTCTTGCCACAAAGATCGAGGGACTAAGGAACAGTCACGAGGAGTTGAAAAACGCTTTAAACGAAATGCAAAACAAAATGGAATCCACGATGGCTCGGCTTGAAGAGGCAGAGGAGAGAATAGGTGAACTAGAAGATAAAGTTATGGAGAAAGAGGAAGCTGAAAGAAAGAGAGATAAAAAAAATCCAGGAGTATGAGGGGAAAATTAGAGAACTAAGTGATACACTAAAAAAAAATAATATATGCATAATTGGTATCCCAGAGGAGGAAGAGAGAGGGAAAGGTGCTGAAGGGGTACTTGAAGAAATTATAGCTGAGAACTTCCCTGAACTGGGGAAGGAAAAAGGCATTGAAATCCAAGAGGCACAGAGAACTCCCTTCAGACGTAACTTGAATTGATCTTTTGCACGACATATCATAGTGAAACTGGCAAAATACAAGGATAAAGAGAAAATTCTGAAAGCAGCAAGGGATAAACGTGCCCTCACTTATAAAGGGAGACCTATAAGACTCGTGACTGATCTCTCCTTTGAAACTTGGCAGGCCAGAAAGGCTTGGCACGATATCTACAGTGTGCTAAACAGAAAAAATATGCAGCCGAGAATCCTTTATCCAGCAAGTCTGTCATTTAGAATAGAAGGAGAGATAAAGGTCTTCCCAAACAAACAAAAACTGAAAGAATTTGTCACCACTAAACCAGCCCTACAAGAGATCCTAAGGGGGATCCTGTGAGACAAAGTACCAGAGATATTGCTACAAGCATAAAACATACAGACATCACAATGACTCTAAACCCATATCTTTCTATAATAACACTGAATGTAAATGGATTGAATGCGCCAACCAAAAGACATAGGGTATCAGAATGGATAAAAAAACAAGACCCATCTATTTGCTGTCTACAAGAGACTCATTTTAGATCTGAGGACACCTTTAGATTGAGAGTGAGGGGATGGAGAACTATTGATCATGCTACTGGAAGCCAAAAGAAAGCTGGAGTAGCCATACTTATATCAGACAAACTAAACGTTAACTTAAAGGCTGTAACAAGAGATGAAGAAGGGCATTATATAATAATTACAGGGTCTATCCATAAGGAAGAGCTAACAATTATAAATGTCTATGCGCCAAATACCAGAGCCCCCTAATATATAAAACAATTACTCATAAACATAAGCAACCTTATTGATAAGAATGTGGTCATTGCAGGGGACTTTAACACTCCACTTACAGAAATGGATAGATCATCTAGACACATGGTCAATAAAGAAACAAGGGCCCTGAATGATACATTGGATCAGATGGACTTGACAGATATATTTAGAACTCTGCATCCCAAAGCAACAGAATATACTTTCTTCTCGAGTGTACATGGAACATTCTCCAAGATAGATCATATACTGGGTCACAAAACAGCCCTTCATAAGCATACAAGAATTGAAATTATACCATGCATACTTTCAGACCACAATTGAAATCAACCACAGGAAAAAGTCTGGAAAACCTCCAAAAGCATGGAGGTTAAAGAACACCCTACTAAAGAATGAGTGGGTCAACCAGGCAATTAGAGAAGAAATTAAAAAATATATGGGAACAAATGAAAATGAAAATACAAAAATCCAAACGCTTTGGGACGCAGCGAAGGCAGTCCTGAGAGGAAAATACATTGCAATCCAGGCCTATCTCAAGAAACAAGAAAAATCCCAAATGCAAAATCTAACAGCACACCTAAAGGAAATAGAAGCAGAACAGCAAAGCCAGCCTAAACCCAGCAGAAGAAGAGAAATAATAAAGATCAGAGCAGAAATAAACAATATAGAATCTAAAAAAAAAAAACTGTAGAGCAGATCAACGAAACCAAGAGTTGGTTTTTTGAAAAAATAAACAAAATTGACAAACTTCTAGCCAGGCTTCTCAAAAAGAAAAGGGAGATGACTCAAATAATAAAATCATGAATGAAAATGGAATTATTACAACCAATCCCTCAGAGATACAAACAATTATCAGGGAATACTATGAAAAATTATATGCCAACAAATTTGACAACCTGGAAGAAATGGACAAATTCCTAAACACCCACACTCTTCCAAAACTCAATCAGGAGGAAATAGAAAGCTTGAACAGACCCATAACCAGTGAAGAAATTGAATCAGTTATCAAAAATCTCCCAACAAATAAGAGTCCAGGACCAGATGGCTTCCTAGAGGAGTTCTACCAGACGTTTAAAGTAGAGATAATACCTATCCTTCTCAAGCTATTCCAAGAAATAGAAAGGGAAGGAAAACTTCCAGACTCATTCTATGAAGCCATTATTACTTTGATTCCTAAACCAGACAGAGACCTAGTAAAAAAAGAGAACTACAGGCCAATATCCCTGATGAATAAGGATGCAAAAATTCTCAGTAAGATACTAGCAAATCGAATTCAACAGCATATAAAAAGAATTATTCACCATGATCAAGTGGGATTCATTCCTGGGATGCAGGGCTGGTTCAACATTCGCAAATCAATCAACATGATACATCACTGTCAATCGATGCAGAAAAGGCATTTGACAAAATCCAGCACGCTTTCTTAATAAAAACCCTTGAGAAAGTCGGAATAGAAGGAACATACTTAAACATCATAAAAGCCATTTATGAAAGCCCACAGCTAACATCATCCTCAATGGGGAAGAACTGAGAGCTTTGTCCCTGAGATCAGGAACACGACAGGGATGCCCACTCTCACCGCTGGTGTTTAACATAGTGTTGGAAGTTCTAGCATCAGAAATCAGACAACAAAATGAAATCAAAGGCATCAAAAGTGACAAAGATGAAGTCAAGCTTTCGCTTTTTGCAGATGACATGATATTATACATGGAAAATCCGATAAACTCCACCAAAAGTCTGCTAGAACTGATACATGAATTCAGCAAAGTTGCAGGATACAAAATCAATATACAGAAATCCGTTGCATTCTTATACACTAACAATGAAGCAACAGAAAGACAAATAAAGGAACTGATCCCATTCAAAATTGCACCAAGAAGCATAAAATACCTAGGGATAAATCTAACCAAAGATGCAAAAGATCTTTATGCTGAAAACTCTAGAAAGCTTATGAAGGTAATTGAAGAAGATATAAAGAAATGGAAAGACATTCCCTGCTCATGGATTGAAGAATAAATATTGTCAAAATGTCAATACTACCCAAAGCTATCTACACATTCAATGCAATCCCAAT
>NW_026059032.1:0-12400 GCF_023721935.1 Panthera uncia | reverse complement strand
AGCAGTGAGAACATATTACATAACTAGATTCAGGCATATATTGATACGTATGAAATCAGTCAGCCTTTCCATACAATGCATCTTCTTGAGACTTTAGTTCTTTATTGATTCAGTTTCCTGATCAATGCAAACTTGACACTACACTTTGACTTTAAGATATCAGAATTATGACTCTACTCAAATTCTCATTTCAGAAGTAGGTGTGTCAAACTGCTCTAGGTAGAAATTAGAGAAATAAGTTTTCTAAATAGAGATAATTGAAAAATTTCTGCCTGTTATCTTCTCATGAGGCATCTCCACTTAAGATCACATTGCTATCACATTTTAGAACCAGTTCTCCTGAGTTCCTGATTCCCTAACTTCCATGTTTGAACCTAGAAATCTATGATCACAACATATTCAAAGAAAGGTTTGGAGTCTTCTGAACTTCCTATGGATATTTTTTTCGGTTTAAAATGGTTAATTTAGGATTAAAAACATGGCTATAGAAAATTGATGGGCTTCTCTTTCTTGTCTCCCTGAGGAAATATTTGCTAAACTTTTGGAATCACCAGAAGGCTTGGTCTTACTGTCTTTCTTGGCAGGTATCTGCTCAGACCTTGTTGTGGGCCATGCAGCAGGCATTATCACTAGTCTCCCAGAAGGCCGTGCCCACCTACAGGGCTGACAAACCTTTCCTCCAAGATCCTTGAAAGAATGAATGGAACATTGCTCACCTCCATTTATTTGCCATACTCTCCCTTCAGCTTCTCAAGACTAAAGAGCACAGTCTGTAGACACAGGTGAATTTCTATGGGAGAGTCAGAGCAAGTCAGCAGGAAATTACTGTTAGTTAGGGACAAAGTTCATTTTCTGGATAGTTTGACTTAAAAAAAAAATTAATTATTTATTTATTTTGAGAAAGAGAGAGAGAGAGAGAGCCATCCAGGGAGGGGCAGAGAGAGGGAGAGAGAATCCAAAGCAGTTTCTGCACTGTGAGCACAGAGCCCGACATGGGGCCAAACTCATAAGCTGTGAGATCATGACCTGAACTGAAACCAAGAGTCAGATGTTTAACTAACTGAGCCACCCAAGTGCCACTCAAGTGTCTGGATAATTTGACTTTTTAAAGAAATCTCATAAGAGAAAATACCTAAATATTCATGCTGTCAAAACATTCTTAAAGATCTGTACATGTTGCCACCTCTAAGAAAACCAGAATTCTGATGGAATGGAAAATATAGAAAAAGATATAAAATACACATCCCTAGTTATTCACATCCCTAGATAGTTACCAATTACTACAAATATACTCACGAAGGAGAAATTTTATTCCATGTTATGTGTTCAAGTCACTTGCTGACAGATGTCTTCCATTTCAGTCAATCTCTTATACCTCTGCTCTCAGAGCTGTTTATAGATACGCTAAGGGATGACCAAGTTCAAGGGCTGAGTTGTTGCAAAACCATTGCAATGAAGTTTTTAGTTGTTTCTGGAGGCTATCTGAGGAAGGAGTTTAATTTGTCTTCATGAGTGGATCCAATAATTGGGTCCTCCTTGGGTGCCCATAACAAGTCCAAGAAATTGCTATACCTACACAGAGGGCAGCATGGCATCGCTTACCTGAGGAAGCGATGAGGTTGGATAGTTGATGCTTAAAATTTTAGCAGACCTCATGCCACTGTATCCAGTACAGTAGTTGTTAAGATAGACAAGCAAACAATTGTAATTGAAAGTGGAGTCAAGCATTTAGAGGCAGAAACACTAATTAGAACTAATTGACAAGTGTTATAACACTCACCAGGGTAGCTCTTTACATAGGAAAATGATACTTATGTAAATACAGTGATTAATTGTATTCACTTAGCCATTACTTTTCTTCTTGGCATCAAGCACGACCAGAACTTGGCCATTGATTACAACTTCAAATTTATGGTAGATTTCTAAATGAACATTTCTGTTTCTCAAGGCAGTTTTGCTTCTGTCATTTATATACATGTGTGTGTTTGTGTGTGCTTGTGGTGTGCATGTGTTTATCACATTTTTATGTGTGTGTGTTTTACTATTACATCTCTGTTGGATATAGATACAGTTTGTAACCATCTTCAATCTCTGTTGTGGAACTTACTTTCAATCCACTGGCATATTGAAAAGACGTTCCAGGCTGGTAAACATAAGTTTAATTATTTGCTATACTTTTTTTATGATTTAAATATTCTGGTAATAATTTGAAAACAAGTCTTCAAGTCTGTCAATGTAGCATCTGCCACAAACACTAATTCTCTTAGGAAAAGAAGAGTTGCACTGAGTGCATTATTTATCTGTTAGTACATTTTGCCATGTTAAAAATATTTGAAGACTCCAAATATAGAGGTTTCTCAAAAGCAAAACCAAAGAAAGCAAGCACATTTGACTGCTTCTTGTAACATGAGAAATGGTGAGGGAGAGTTTGTGAGTATCTGATCAAATACAGATACCAGATAGGAGCTGCAGTGGAAGGATAATAGGGTTCAGAAAAGTTTGGAGATGGGGGCTCAAGCTATGATTCTATCATGAATTATCTGTGTAACCAGGGAAAGCCACTTGAGCTCTTTTGATCTTAGTTTTCTTGTCTTTAAAATGAGAGGAATGAAACAGATGTTTTCCAAGGTCCCTTCTTCCTTTGAGAAATTAGTCCCTTTTAAGTTATTTATTTTGAAATATTTCCAAGGTAAGTTCTCTAGAGTGAAGTTTAGCCCATTTTCACAGACAGTGGTAAAGAGTCTCTGGTGATGTTAATGGAGGCTCAGATCAGGGATTGAGTCCGTCTGGTTTATGACCCTTATGGACTTTACCCATTTCCTTGGCAAGGGAAGGGGGGTGGTGGGAATTGAAGAGTGGTAAGGATATTGGGTATCCTGGGATGGAGATATTCTACCCAGTTATCCTGTTTTAATTACATTGGCATTATAAACCATCTTCTGATTAAAACAAAATTATTTTTTACAGTTTTAGGGAAAGGAAAAGGATAAAGTCAAGGGAGCTGATCCACTTCTATATATAATCATACCTCTAAAATTTTTTTAATTGTAAGTTTTTATTTTCGAGAGTGAGAGAGACAGAGCATGAACAGGGGAGGGCAGACAGAAAGGGAGGCACAGAATTCAAAGTAGGCTTCAGGCTCTGAGCTTGTCCACACAGAGCCTGATGTGGGGCTCAAACTCATTCCCTGTGAGATCATGACCTGAGCCAAAGTTGGATGCTCAACTGACTGAGCCACCCAGGCTCCCTTAAAATCATACCTCTAAGTAGATATTTCTTGAAAATGTATTTGTTTAATTTTTGCAACCAAACTCATCACAACTTCTTTTACAACTCAATCCCAGAATAATTTAATATAAAGAATTTTATTATTTTATCAGTTTCCTAGGGTGGCCATAACAAATTGTCACAAGCTGGGTAAACTGAAAAACAGAAATTTATTTTTTCACAGTTTTGTGGGCTACAAGTCTGAAATCAAATGATTGGCAGGGCGATGTTCCCTCTGATGCCTCTATGAAAGAATCTTGTCGATGTATCTTCTAGCTTATGGTAGTACCTGGTGATTCTTGCTGTTTCTTAGAATCTTCACTTCAAACTCTCTGTTGTCACATTGTGTTATCCCTGTATGTTTGTGTCTCTGTCAAAATCTCTCTGTTCTTATAATGACACTGGTCATTGGACTTAGGGGCCAACTTAATACAATGTGACCTCATTGTAACTAATTACATCTGCAAACACTTTATTTCCAAATAAGGTCAATTCTGAGATTTTGGGTAGACATGAATTTGGGGGAGACAGTATTTAACTCAATTAAATTGTCATATAGAGGAAAATGACAACCCAGCAAATTTCTGATGACAAAAATATTTTAATTTGAAAATCAGAAATTCACATAATTCTGTCACTTTCAAGAATTGTGAGATGTAGGTGTTAGATATGATTCTCAAATATGGCTTAAATGTGAAAATTACAGTAAGTTATAATTTTCATAAGTACTAAATGTATGAAATTTGTGGGATGATACACAAAATTGAGTGCATTCCAACTATATTCAGTTAAACAACTTTGAGATGCCCAAACTATGGTTGGATGTGTAAAAGAAGAACAAAAAAGAACAGAAGATAATGTCTATTTCTTTTAATTCTAAATTGCTTCCTTTATGGCTTTTTCCTCTTCTTTTAAAAGTATTTTCTTCTTACTTTTTCCATCTGACATAATCTTACGTATCTATTATTCTGTTTTCTGCATTTTAATCTTTTTTCTCCTAACATATTGATTTTTATAATTCTATTTTTAGCTTTTATATGAAAGTAAGAGCTGGGTTAAATGTGATTTATTAAACTTGACTATCACCAGTGGAACTTGATCTAATTTAGCTACAATAATTTTTTTTAAGGGAAGGTATCCTGACTCAATGTATTGACAACTGAAAATTTTTTTTTTCTATCATCATGTTTTCTCTGAATCCCATGCTCCTCTAATGAATTTATAGTGAGATTTTAATTAAAATGTTGATAATAAAAGTATAAAATATTTTTAAATTTACACCTGTAAATAATTCATTCATCTCAAAACATTTCTGCACACACTTCATTGGAGAGAAAGATGGGGCCTGATGTTAGAGGAGCAGGGTATGTTCAATGAAATATTGAGCAGTAAAATGACTTGATCAAATTTGTATTTATGTTTTAAAGGACTTATGTTGTTAAAGAATGAAAGGAACTACACATTATAATGCAGGAATCTATATAACCATGGCTGAGAGTCTTTAAATAAGATAGTGCCAGTAATAACTAACTAGAAAGGGAGAGATTTAAAAGAAGTATGAAGTGTAGAACTCACAGTATAGGTTTGATAATGAAAGGGAAGAATTTGAGGAAGATATGTAAGTTTCTGTATTGGTCAATTTGTTTGTGGGTGTTGGCTTTAACATTACAGGGAATATAAGAGATGGGTGAATAGGATTTTGGAAAAGGATGTTTGACTTAGTGTTTATAACTTCAGATGCTTATGGAGCACCAAAGAATAGACATCCAAACTGTGAATTTGCAACTCAGGAAGAATACCTTAGATCAAAAGAATTTTAAATTTGATTTAATTTTCTCCCATTTTTTTTTTCAAAAGAAATTTTCAGTGATTTATGGATAAAAAATAAAATAAATAGAAAATAAGTAATAAAAATGTAACAAAAATGAAAATAAAGATAGGAAAACCAGAGGAAGCCACAAGTGAGATTAGTTAAGAAAATGCTACAAGGTTTTCTACAGCTGCTTGAAGTGGTGTACAAATTCTTCTGAAAGCCTTCCAGCAGCAATCATGAAGAAACACCATCAATGTTAATAGGGCATGGAGTTGTATGTTTTGTTAGTTGTTGAATTTCTCAAACCTAGAAGAATGTGTGACACATGGTATTGTTCAACAAGTACTCGTTGAATAAATGTATAAAGTGATTTATAGATTTTTAAATGATTTTTGACAATAATTATTTGCCCTGGGAAAAAATTGCCCAAGTATTCAACATAGATTATATTCTTTTTTCAAGGACACTGATATTTGGCTAATTCGATTATCCAAAATGTATTAATATCATTACACTTTGGGGAGGGGAGGGGAATATAGGTTTCCTGAAATAGTTTTATTCACTTAATATTGGCCTATTCCTAGATGCTCCAGAACAAGTTTGCTCATGAAGCTTTTACTTTGTGAATGACCATGTTCTTAACTGTCAAAGAAGTGTACTTATTATTAGGTTCACAGTTAATGGAAACAAGGAGGAGGGCAATTGGACTTCTGTTTACTCTAGTTTTGAAGATATGCGGTTTAATTCTCCCCATCTAGACAAAGTTTGCTTCCTTTGCATCCTTTTCCTATTTCCTGTAAGCATACAGCTGACCTATATGTCCCTGGGGCTCTGAAAAGGACAGAGGAAGCCAAATTCAGCCATTATGGACTAGGGGCTGATTAGAATCAGACACAACTTAGAACAGTGAAATAGGGGCGCCTGGGTGGCTCAGTCGTTTGAACGTCCGACTTCAGCTCAGGTCACGATCTCGCAGTCCGTGAGTTCGAGCCCCGCGTCAGGCTCTGGGCTAATGGCTCAGAGCCTGGAGCCTGCTTCCGATTCTGTGTCTCCCTCTCTCTCTGCCCCTCCCTTGTTCATGCTCTGTCTCTCTCTGTCTCAAACATAAATAAATGTTAAAAAAAAATTTAAAATAAATTATGACCACAAATTTAGTATCACAGATGTAGTATCTTGACTTGAGAAGAGAGAAAAGATAATCATGTAATTTGTATTAAATGCCAAACAACATACTAGGAAAATGGCAACTAAGGTTTCTACTGTAGGAAACACAAGAGATCATTGTCAGATATTCTGAATGCTCATGAAGCCATGGGTATTCCTTTGGCATATATTTTTATAATCCCACCTCACCTCCAACCCTGTGCCAAGACAGGGACTGTATCTCTCTGCAATTTCAAATTTTTGTGACTTGACTTCTGCAGGAGGTAGGTGGCTACACTTCATTGGACTAGAAAGATCTTCCTCTTTGCTTTCGTCTTTCCTCAAAGCTCAAGCTTTGTATCTATAGATCCTGAATATCTGCTTAAATATCTGCTATGATTCTTTCTTTCTACCTGCCACTATTCAACTTCATGACTTACCTTCTTGTTGGGCGTTTGAAAGAACAGGGTAATAGAGAGAAGCCAACACTGGCCACCAAGTGCTTTCTAAGGACTCTTGCTGCACCTTGCCCATGGTCCCTCTCTTGTGACCATCTCACGTAATCATTTATTTGAAAGTGCAGATAACCATGGTTCATTCTTTCTGGCAATTCAATTGTTTTCCTGAGCTTTAAATCGACCTCTGTCAGTCATTAGGGTTTCACTGTTCCTTACCTGGAGGCACAGATCAGCTTTACAAAAGAATTCTGTATGCCTACCATCCATTATGAAGGATGAGTGATTATGATTCTCTTCAGCCTGGAAGGTGTCATGAAGAAGATAAAGCCATGATATCAAACCTCATAACACTTTTATGTATCTAAAAATCTTAGTCCAAAGTATAATGTGGATAATACTTCCAAAAATATTTTCAGATGTATTGCTATATCTTATTGCTCTACTTTCTCTGAGACTTCCCACCCAATGGCACTTTGAGTTTTTGCTCTGCAGGGGAATGGTACATAGTCTCTGGAACAAGGTCTTTATTCAGAATTTTTTGTCCACTTCATTTGAGAATATATGAAGAAAAATAGTCCTTTGAGGAGAGATATAACTTTGTAAATTTCTTTAGTAAATCAAACCAAGCCTTCAGAATCCAGATCATAAAGTATTTTCTGTAGGATAGAAATTATATTCTTTCTGGCTAGGACTCTTCACCATGAGGCTGATAAAGAATATATGATAGAACTGAAATCTGCCCCTAATGGTCTCCAGAGATTATGGGCAAGAGAAAGTAAAGACACACAGAGAAAAATTTGGTGATAAATTAGCATTCTCATTCTTTTTTAATAAGTGTTTATATTTATTTTTGAGACAGAGAGAGACAGAGCATGAGCAAGGGAGGGGCAGAGAGACACCCAGAATCTGAAGCAGGGTCCAGTCTCTGAGCTGTCAGCACAGATTCCAACGCAGGGCTCGAACCCACAAACTGTGAGATCATGACCTGAGCTGAAGTTGGATGCTCAACCGATTGAGCCACCCAGGTGCCCCACAGCATTCTCATTCTTAAGTAGTGTTTGTCCTTACCACAATCATCATTAGGAGGGTTTTTTACAGGAAGCCTTAGGACACAGGAGCTAGTGGTGTCCTCTTACAAGCATGCTGCTACCTTTCAGGAGAATCCATAAACCTGGCCACTTCCAATACGGCACTGAGGGGGCAAGAAAAGGCAAGATTTATTAGCTTTGGACAGTGTTGCTCCTTCCACATGGCATGAACATAGCACTCAGTGACCCATAAGTGCCCCAATGCAGAGAAGTCGGTGTTGATATAGCTTGGGGGCCATCAGATCTTGGTTAAGGGTAAAGGGGTCAACTCATATGGATAATGTTGATACCACAGTACCAGCACATCTCAGTGAGAGAGCCTGATGGTTGCAGTAGCTTTTCAGGTGTCACCTGTGCAGGGAACAGCTTGTTCAGCCACACTGCAGCCGTGAACTTTGAAGAATCCAGAGGGAACCATGCACATCAGCAAACCTTTTTCATTCCCTACCCAGCACAAGGCCACATGCCATCACTTCCCTGTACAGTAACATGACTTCTCAGATAGGAGCAAGACTAGGGAGTAGGACTTCAAATGACTACACATTGTCTTCGTTTGCCCACTCAAAAACACAATTATCTGTAAAGGTTGTTGTAATTAGTAAGTTGAATTAAGCTTTCCCAGTTGGAGTAACCCTATCTTCATTAGCCCGAAGGATGGAGAATTTTTAAAAGGAGTGGTTCAGCTATAGAAAAATAAAAGCATTTTCTTTTGACACAGATGGAAGGATATTTGAGATTCTGTTTCAAATTATATTTCATCTTTGTTTAGGTAATTGGGAAATGGGACAAATCCAGGAGACTTTTTATTAATATTATCTGTGACCAACGTGGCATGCTACAGAAAAGCCTTAGGATTATGCAACAATTAGTGTGCTTGACATTATTAAAAATTTCTAACCCATTCATAGTTTCAGAAGGTCTACAGTGAGAGTGGATGTGACTTCTTTCAAATAATTTCTTGAGAGGGAAGCAAGCAAGGCCTGGTTTGACTTTGAGTATAAATAAGCTAAAACGTTATAGTTCTCTCACTTTAGAAAAGTACTTGGGCTCAGGATACCCAGCTTTTGTCAGGGACACTGAAAGTTCCATCTTTATTTTGATGGACGAAATGAGAGATTAGTTTGAACAGCTGATTTTTATTCCAGTCATTCCACAAACTGTCAGGGTTTGTTTGGGATTTCTTCCTAGTAGGCTGTTTATCACTCTGACTTTCTTTGTTCTTCCTGGCTTTGATCTCAGTGGACCAGATTTTTGTCCTAAGTAACTCTAGGGGAATTCCAGGACAAGAGCAACACTCTGATTTGATGTTTGGAAGCATTGGTTTTGCTTTCTCCATCATTTGTCTTTGCTACTCTGTGTGCCTCTTTCATTTTCTTCTTTTACTTTAGTTCATTTTAAGAGTGCAGCATATCAGAGAAACAAGAAGAAGATGGGTCTTCTGCAGAGTCTCTCTTTCAGATTGATTTTTCAAAGAGCTGCAGAATAGCAATAAATGCCTTGCCCTGGTTCTGCCACATGGGAGTCAGTCCAAAGACAAGTGTTTATTTTCTTGGTGAAAAATAATATCCAAGCCTGTTTGTGAGTTAGAAGCTTTGGATTGCATTAGTTGATTATTGTGAGGCTGAACCCTTTCTAGACAGTTTTGTTTGATTGTTGTAAAACGTTATCATGGCCAATTTTTGGTTCACTGATACTGTTTTTAGATTACTCAGATTTTTGGTTGTTTGTGACATTGTATATGTACAGTTTCAGCCCATATATAATTTTTTTCCTTAAGTGTTACTCTCTTTTGTGGATTCTCTTCCCTTGAGAGAAGTGTCCTTTGTGCACGTGCTAAGGGACCCTGTGAATCTGAATTGTTCTAAAGCAACTTGGAATCAGTATTGCTTACAGGGTCTACAAAAATGGTTTATGAAACTATTTTGCAAACATATAATACAAACCTGCATATATATTTAAGGTCAAATAAAAATTCCACATATATCAAATTTAAGATGGTTTGAGAGACTGGGGTGCCTGGATGGCTCAGTCAGTTAAGCATCTGACTTTGGCTCAGGTCATGATCTCACAGTTCATGGGTTCGGGCCCCACACTGGGCTCTGTGCTGACAGCTCAGAGCCTGGAGCCTGCTTCTGATTCTGTCTCTCCCTCTCTTTCTGTGCCTCCCCCAGTTGCAGTCTGCCTCTCTCTCTTTCAAAGACAAATAAACATTAAAAAAAAATTAGAAAAAAAAGATAGTTTGAGAGTCAAAATTGACACTTTGGCTGGAATTGTAATAGTTCAGTGTAGTACAATGATCAGAATCACAGAATATGTCTCTCTTCATATGCTTATTAACAAAGATAACATAAAATCATAAATTGACTTTTACTTAATAAACGAAATATATTTAAGCCTTCAAAAATCTTCAAAATATGGAGAACAATAGAAAAAACAAAAAATAAAAAAGGGGTAAGGGAGTCCTTATAGTTGAAAAGGTAGAAAAACTTAGATTAGGTGATAGGTGCCATCTGATCTGGGAAGCCTTACTACACTGCCCTGTGCAATCAAGTGGTGTCACTCTTTTGTTGAAGGCATTGCCACTATTTTGATAATACCATTCCTTGGCTACAATAGGGTGAAAGATCTTTTTTTTTTTTTTTTAATCTGGCATTAAAATGGCCCATACCTAGAGCCAAAGCAATTGTCATTACCTGTGGAACAAATCTATGCTGATCCAGAGCCTGAAGAAGATGGCCATGTGTCTCTATAGGATGGCAACTAACACATCCACAGTAAACCATGTTTTTACCTGCTATACTGTGTAAAAATATTTATAATCAGAATTAGTTACCTCTCCTGTAAATCTCTAAAATATATGAATGTAATTGTCATTATATGAGTAAAACTTCATTGTTAATGTGTTATGAGCTCTTTGCACCATTTCCTCCTCTTATAGCCCACTTTAAAGTGAAGTGAAGTGAAGTGAAGTAAAGTAAAGTAAAACCCTCCCACTAGCTCAAATATCTAGAGAACTGCCAGTTTGAGGCATTTTCCACAGAAAGTAGAATGAAAGGCAGTGCTGGAAACAAGTCTCCTATGGAAGTTAGATTTCTTATACCATGAATATACTCACTTCTTACTTATGACAGAGACATCCATCATTTAGGTCCTTGTCCTTTAAGAAATTACCAATTATTTCCATGTAGGAGTTTGTCCTCAGAAAATACTTTTAATGCAATATATTATATCCTCACTGAATTTTCAAATCGGGTTTTACTAGTCAGTCAACTAAAATGTCAGTGAAAGTGTGTAATTTTTTATCTTTGTCTCAGCTTACAAGTTAACACAACACAACATAACATATTGATGGCAAAATGTAAAGCTTCACATAAACAAAAACAAAAGGGAAACAGATGGAAGCTCAACACATAGGAGAATAGCTATGGGGTAGAGAATATGTATTTATTTCTTATTTTCATTTAGCAGTCTACATTATGAAATTGTTGGCAAGTATATATATTTTGGGCCGAAGTTTTGAATGAGAAATGAAACTACTCAAACTAATTTTCATAAATTAAGAAAATGTAATAGGATCTTCACAAAATAAAATTTATTAGTTTAGTTTATTTCTATTAGAGAAAGCATGCTGATAGTGCCCAAATTCCTCTCAGAACATTCAGCAAAGCCACAGACCAGAAGAACCTAGAAAAGTGGCCTAGTTCTGAGAAGATTGGACCATCTGGGGAAAGCCCTGGATAATCCCAGTGTGCTCATTTCTAAATTTACCCAAATACCAACTTAAACCACATGAAGAAATGATAGAACTTGACATTGAACTTCAAAATTTTATGTAGCCCAGAACTAAACCTAAAATGTGCTGCTTTTACTGTAACACAAATGAATATCAATTCAAAATAGAGCCAAACTAGGAAAATGAATGAGCCTCCAAATATTCTTGCATTCCAAACCTAAGTGAATTTAGAAACATGACCTTCAGCCATGTGGCTAAGATAGGATTTAAAAGACTCCCCTAACAGCCTGTTCCTCAGTCTTGAGATTTAGTTAGTGTATGTTTCCAACAACATGCATGTGGAGGAGGATTTAAAAGGGCACCTTTCATGCAGCCACTCTGGAAAACAGTGTGGAGGTTCCTCAAAAAATTAAAAATAGACCTACCCTATGACCCAGCAATAGCACTGCTAGGAATTTACCCAAGGGATACAGGAGTACTGATGCATAGGGGCACCTGTACCCCAATGTTTATAGCAGCACTCTCAACAATAGCCAAATTATGGAAAGAGCCTAAATGTCCATCAACTGATGAATGGATAAAGAAATTGTGGTTTATATACACAATGGAGTACTACGTGGCAATGAGGAAGAACGAAATATGGCCCTTTGTAGCAACGTGGTTGGAACTGGAGAGTGTGATGCTAAGTGAAATAAGCCATACAGAGAAAGACACATACCGTATGGTTTCACTCTTATGTGGATCCTGAGAAACTTAACAGAAACCCATGGGGGAAGGGAAGGAAAAAAAAAGAAAAAAAAAGAGGTTAGAGTGGGAGAGAGAGCCAAAGCATAAGAGACTCTTAAAAACTTAGAACAAACTGAGGGTTGATGGGGGGTGGGAGGGAGGGGAGGGTGGG
>NW_026059031.1:0-79853 GCF_023721935.1 Panthera uncia | reverse complement strand
GGGCTCTGCTTGGCCGGCGAGCCGCCCCTCCGCCCCGGCTCCCTCCCGCCAGTCCGTGGAGCGCGCACCGCCTCGCCGCCCTTCCTACCCTCTTCCGTGGGCCTCTCGTCTGCGCTTGGCTCCGGAGACTCCGTTCTGCTAGTCTTCTGGTGGTTTTCTGGGTTAGTTAGGCAGGTGTAGGTGGAATCTAAGTGATCAGCAGGACGCGGTGAGCCCAGCGTCCTCTTACGCCGCCATCTTCTTCGCCCTCTGGTAAGTCAGTTTAAACCCAATGATTGGAATTTTAGTTGAAGCGCTATATTTCAATAAGATAGCTCCTGTGGGAATTTATTAGAATTATTAAAATTTATTAGAATGTTAACAAATACTAAAATGAATTGTGGTGCTGCGTTTGTTTCTTGATATAATTCCTATTCCTCAGAATCAGAGTGAACACTGAACTGCACTCACAGAAGAAATCTCAGTGTGACAGCTCTTTAGTGAATTGCCATTTCCTAAATGCCTTTCCCATTGACATCTGCTCTGGAATTCTAGACTGCCAACTCAGTACTCCCACCCCTGATGGGCTTATGACGGCTGCTGCATCAGGCAGTATGCCATAAATACTAGCCCAAGCTGGAGAGAAATTCCTGTAAATGAAGATTAAAGAAAACCACTTTGTAATTGGCTGAGCTATGGAATTCATGTACCTTCTAATGTCATAAATCAACTTACGCTGTACAGTCACTGACCATTTAATTAATAGCTTCATGTTCTTCTTCCAGTCCAGAGAGGGTCACCAAGGACAAGATATAAAAGGTGCAAAATTTCTACCAGCCTCTGTATTACTCTAAGAATCAAAATATTGTCACATTAGCAAAAATAATTACTGAGACAGCATCAGACACTTTTCAGAAGCTAAGAAAAAACAAGTAATTTTTCTCTCTGCATATATTTCCTATCTTCTCTCTCTAGCTTCCTACATGTATTTTTATGTACAGCAATATAATACAGCCAGCATCTCTAGTAAGAAATGAGCTGTATTTATATGGTGTCACTGATTTTCATAATTTTATATTTAAATGTATAAAATGTACTCAAGGTTTAAACCCAACAACAGAATTCTCAGTCCAGGTAATGGATTATCGCCAGAATAATTTAAATGGCAATTAAATAATCATTTAGTATATCTTAATACGATTAATATAATCTTTCACTAAAGTTTTCCTGATTAATTCGCTGAACAATGAGAAAAAGTCCTTTGCTACATCTGGAAAACACTGATAAATATAGCTTATAAATAGGGAAGAAATAGAATTAGTACAAGAAATGTTGGAAGAGAGTTATAAAGAATTATGAGCATCAGTCACACTCTATTAAAATCGGTAGACAAAGTATTAAACAGGCTTGTGAGTCAGTTTGGATTTTTATTTAAAAATATATCTGTTTCTGAAATGGAATTTACATTTTAAATGGTTATTTAAAATATGAGCTCTAAGATTCAAAATTGTGTTTTAATACTTATATCCGTCCTTAGTCATTAAGCCCATTCATTACAAACGGACTGTCACCAGAACTGGTATTTCAGAATTGGCATAGCCACGGAGGAAGACAGATTGACCTGACTGACATAGCTCCTTCTGCTTCTAACCTGTGAATTTCAAAAACTGGCCTACTTAATATCAGGACTAGCAGTTACCATCACATCTTCTCTCCAAGTGTGAAGGCAAGGGAAGAAAATAGAAAAGCCAAATCAATTCAAATCCCATAGAACTTTTCTTTGCTACTGAAATAAAGAATGTATTTTCTACAGATTAACAGAAGTGGCATAACATTGTATTAACACACGGGCTTTGGAGTCACATTACGTATGTTCTTAATCAGATACGACTAGTTACTAGCCATATGATCTTAACTTTGTTAACCCCTCTTGGTCCCTGTTTTCTCATTTAAAATGAAGTGATTGTAGGGGCACCTGGGTGGCTCAGTCGGCTGAGTGGCTCAGGTCATGATCTTGCGGTTCGTGAGTTAGAGCCTCGAGTGGGGCTCTGTGCTGACAGCTCAGAGCCTGGAGCCTGCTTCCAGATTCTGTGTCTCCCTCTCTCTCTGCCCCTCCTCCATGCTCTCTCTCTCTCTCTCTCTCAAAAATAAACATTTAAAAAATAAATAATTAATTAAACAATTTTAAAATGTAGGAACTACTTTGGAGAGACTGCTACTTTTCTCTCATTGCCAATTCTTCTTTTGAAGTACTAAACCTAACTTTTAACTGAATGAATGTATGGTCACTCATTTGGGAAAAGAAAGAAAGAAAAAAGACAGTTGTCAGACTCGCCTCCTCATAGGTGTGGCTGTATCAGTAAGTTATAGCCAATGAATGTAAGTGGAGGAGATGGCTCTAATTTTTAAGAAGCATTCTTAAAAAAAAAAAAGAAAAGAAAATACCTTTCTTAATCCTTTTCCCACTTTAACTGGCTGCAATGCAGACATTATGATCTGATCTGGAGCACCCATATTGGACCATAAGGCATGCTTGAGAATAGAAGTCACACCTACTAAAGCAGTGAGACACATGGATCCTGGGTCCCTGACACCATAGAGCATCATGCCTGCTCCTGATGACCACGTCAGCAAAGATTACCCGAGTAGCTTAAATTAGAAAGGATCATTTCTTACTCTTGATACTTTTCCATCTTGGGTCAATAAAAGGCTCTGCTTCATCTTGACCTGAATCAGAGACCAAAGCTGATGAAAACTTCACCGCATTGGACTCTCATCTTCAGAGACAATAGAAAGACAAGAGAATGAAGTATGCATCAGATCTTACAGGGTCCCCCTCCGAAATGACACAATGCTTCCACTCATAATTAAGTGGCTAAGACAAGTCAGATGGCCACGTCTAACACCAAGGGTATGGAGAGGTATCGTCGTACCCAGTACCTGAAAGGAGAAGAATCAGAAACATTACTGAAGAACACTAATGATGATCACAACCTTCTGCTGTGGCACATTTAAGTGAGAAAAATGTTTCTACTTGTGTAAGTCATTGTTAGTTTGTGTTTCCTACCCCTCATGACTGATTCAATTTAATTAACATACTATCAGACAGTGTTGGTTATGAAGATGAAAGCCGATGGGATGTATGAAGTGCCTCACACAGCCTGGTACGTGATAACCACTGGGTAAAAATAAGCCACATCATCACCATTTTCATTATAACAGAGTATTGCTGTCGTCAGAGATGAATGTTTTAATCTGGGTGTAGAATTCACACTCCTGTTCCATGTATTTGATATCCCCAAGTCAAAAATCATTGTCCAAAAATTAACTGTGAGGAAAGTAATGTGTTTGGCAGTTGTAGTTTTGGCAAGGATGTGGGATATAAGGAAGCTCTCCTGCTGGAACTGTCAGTACTTCTCAGCTGGAACATCTCAGGAGCCTGTTTCAGAAGAACATGATGAAGTACTTCTATCTGTGCCAGAATGCAGCATCTCAAAGAATTTCTAGATCTGCTTACAAGTAAAGATGCCTTCCCTAGTACAGTTTCCCAAATTTTCCCACAAGGGAGAAATCAGGCTCTACAAAATCTCAACACATATTTTTGCCTTCATACAGACACGCACAGATTTTCTGACTTAACCCTAAGATCTTAGGTTCTTGGAAAAATTAAAAATACATACTCTTTGAGAAAAATTTGGACCCCAGATTTAATTCTATACCAAAGTGGGTTGATTTCTTTTGCAGACTTTGGGATATCAAGATAGAGTCAAGATATGGGGGAGGAGTTATAATGAGAAAGGCTAATTTCTTCTTTTTATTTAGTTCCTCTAGTAGCATTATTTTCTGTTTTTACTTTTAAATAAACTTTCACTTTTGCAAAAAGAAAAAAGGCAACATGACTCTCTTTCTCATAGGCTAGAATATTACATTCCATTTTGCATCAAGAAAAGAAAGAATGTAAAACCCCACCTCTCACCATGCATGTTATTGTTTATAGTGCCCAAAGCTTTATTGTTTACTAATCCCAAGTTTTTCACCCATATAGCCACATGCCATGATGTTTCGCCTGTCTAGAATACAGTTATCTATAGTAATCCACAATGCTTTCTCTAAAAAGAAAATGTGATCATGATTCATACTTATTTAAAACTCTAAAATGGAATGACAAATAAAATAAACTAGGTCTCCAGTCCTCTTCGTTTGAAAATCTATAGTTCACTTTACTGATTACTGGAGTCTGTTCAACAATTTTTGACTCAAGAAGCACTACTATATTTTAGCCATCTTGAATTATTCTCTCTCTCTCTCTCTCTCTCTCTCTCTCTCTCTTTTAATGTTTATTTATTTTTGAGAGACAGAGAGACAGAGTGTGAGCAGGGGAGGGGCAGAGACAGAGAGGGAGACACAGAATCCAAAGCAGGCTCCAGACCAGACTCTGAGCTGTCAGCACAGAGCTCGATGCTGGACTCGAACTCACAAACTGTGAGATCATGACCCAAGATGAAGTCAGTACTTGACTAACTGAGCCACCCGTGTGCCCCATTGAATTATTTTCTCAATACAATTTTCTGATGTGCAAAATCAAATGCATTGTATACTCACACGCATTGGATTAGATTTGTTCACTGATAGCAAAAGTTATTTGCTTTAAAAGCAGTTATATAGAGTGGGACTTTTAAAGCACCTACTGTTCTATATAATATCCATACTAAAGGTGGTGGTAATTTATCCCAGCTTATGACCTTTGTTGTTCATTTTCATCTAAAGTCTCATTGACATAGAATATAAATAACAGGAAACCAAAAGTAGAGAATATGATCTGGAATACTGATTTACTTGTTATATGATGTAAAAAGAGCAAAGAAAAAAAGAAGAAAAAGAAAAAAGAAATTCCACCTCCTAATATGATGTAGTAGATCATAGGTCAATGCTCTCCCTGCCACTCCTAGAGATAGCTGGATAAATTACAAAACTCAGGTATTAAAGGTTTCAGGGATTTCTGTAAGTAAGGAGGATTATTAGATGAACTAAAATGCCAGAAAGAATGGAACTTTTTCAAGATAAGCTGGTGATTACCAGCTGTGTCTTTTCTCTATGGGCATTCGGCAATCCTCTGTGTAAGGTTTATGCACTTGTCCACACTTCAGGCTTTCCTAGGCTGAAAGTCTCTAATGGGGAAAAGAGACACTGACAATGTTTTAAGTAGCTACATGGAGCTGTAGAGGATAAGAATGGGGCTTAAAACTTCTAAAGTTCTAGCACTATCGGAAAAATTATAAAATCACATTCTGTATTAAACTGTAATAAGCCAAGGACAATGTTGCAACTTCTAGAGTTACCATACAATAATAGCGATAGAATGTGTAGCATTTTAATGAAATGTTTAAAAATTGCATATTTTTTGAAAATCTGATCAATCTAAAAGAAAGCAAAAGGAAAAGTTGAAAAGGAACATAAGAATGGGCCAAATGCAGATAACTAATGAAATAATAATATATTTCCAAATAAATCAATAATTAAAAGTAATTGGAAAAAATATCCTAATTAACAGAATGGACTACAAGCATAGATGAAAATGAAAAACCCTAGAAGTAACAAAAAAGGGTGGGGACTCACAGCAACTAGTACATAATCTCTATAACTTACTATGGATCCTACTAACTGGTTCAGAGCTCTATTTGTGACCCCATAGTTCTCCTCACCCATGGACCCCCACAAATGGCATATGAGCTTCCACAGAGGGCACTTGTGAGCTCCTAAAGACAGTACATAATGATTATCAGCTGGCTTGACTCTACGACATTGGGAGAAAGTGCAAAATCTTGAAGATTTCAAGGCACTTCCGCAGGAAAAAGAAACTATAAGGCTATCAACACCTGGCCTGGCTTTGTGAGATTAAGAGAAAACATAAAAACCATAAGACTTTTTCCTAAAGAGGGAACAAGAGCAATGGAGCAGACACATCCATAGAAAAGGTCTGAGAGACAGACCACCAGAACCTCTAGTCAGGCAGACTGGTGAAATTCTTTCCTGAAGCCAGTCAAAAAAACTAGAGGAGGTGACTGATTCTTCAAATGTGAAAATAGCAATGCAAGACTTCAAAGTATATGAAGAACCAAGGAAATATGACACCACCAAAAAACAAACAAAAACAAAATAAAGTTCCAATGGTTGATCCCCTCCCAAATGGAGATCTATAAATTTTCTGAGAAAGAATTTAAAATAATTGTCTTAAGGAAGCTCAGTGTTATAATATAACACAGATATATGGCTAAATGAAAAAAAAAAATACATGAACAGAGTGAGTTTAATAAAGAGGTAGAAATCATAAATAAGAACCATAGAAATTCTGGAGCTAAAGAATACAATGGTTGAACTGAAAAAAAAAATTGTGTAAAGAGCTTTAATAGCAGACTCAATAGAGCAGAGGAATCAGCAAAGTTGAAGGCAGATAATTTGAAATTACTATAATAGAAGATCAACAACAAATAAGAATGACAGAGAAATGAAAAAATCCCACAGGGCTTATGGTAAACCATTAAGTGAATCAACATAAACATTTTGGGAATCTCAAAAGTATCAGAGAAAGAGAAAGGGGTAGATATCATATTTAAAGAAATAATGACAAAATATTTCTCAAAACTAGGGAGGGAAATGAACATTCAGATCCATGAAGACCAAAGAAATCCAAACAGATTGAACATAAAGAGGCTTTCACTAATTATTATTATTATCTTCACACATTATCATCAAATTTTTTAAAGGCAATGACAAAGCATTTTGAAAGCAGGAGAAGACTTATAACATACAAAGGAACCAAGAAAACATATGAACATTTAAAACTCACTGATGAAGTACAGTTAAATTCAGAATACTCTAGTACTATAATCATGGTGCATATCTCACTTTTAGCTCTAATATAGAAAGTAAAAAGACAAAAGATTATAATAACTCTACCCATGATAATTTCTTAATGTTACATAATATAACAAGATTCAAGTTGTTAATGGTTACGTAATATACAAGATGTAAATTGTGACATGAATACTATAAGATGTCAGGAGTAGAGAAAAGCAAAAATGTACAGTTTTGTGTGCAAATTAAACTCAAGTTTTTATAACCTTAAAATAGACTGTTATAAGATATTTAATGTAAGCTTTATGGTAATCACAAAGAAAAAATCTATAGTAAATACACAAAAGATAAAGAAATTAAAGCATACTATTATTAAAAACCACCCAGTAACAAAGTAAGACAGCAAGAGAAGAAAAGAACAAAGGAAGTACAAAATAGTCACAACACAAAACACTAACAAAATGTCAATAATAAGTCCTTACCTATCTATAATCATTTTAATGTAAACTGATCTTCAATTAAATAATATGGAGTGACTGAATTAATAAAAAATATAAGACCCAACTATATACCAGCAAAGAGATACTCACTTTAGCTTTAAGGATTCATATAGGTTAAAAGTAAAGGGATAGAATAAGACATATCATACAAATAGTCAATGAAAGTGATCAGATATGGCTATACTTATATCAGACAAAATAGACCTTAGGTTGAAAATGTCAGATACAAAGAATGACACTATATAGTGATAAAGGGGTTAATGTATCATGAATATACAATAATTGTAAACATAAGTGCACCCAAAATCAGACCACCTATGACATATAACTCAAATATTAAAAGAATTAAAGAAAGAAATTGACAGCAATGCAATAATAGTAGACTTTATTACTCCACTGTAAACAGTGGATAGATCATCCAGACAGAAAAATCAATAAGGAAACCATGGAGTGGAACAACACTACAGACAAATGCACCTAACAGACATACAGACCATTCTATCCAAAGGCAGCATAATACACATTTTTCTCAAGTGCACATGCAATAGTCTCCAAGATAGATCATAACAGAACAAGTCTTTAAAAATTTTAAGAAGGTTTAAATATCTCAAGTATCTTTTTGGTCTACAGTGGTATGAAATAACAAGAGGAAAATCGGAAAATTCACAAATATGTGTAAATTAAACAACAACACGCTCTGAAATAACAGGAAGGAAGAAATCACAAGGAAAATCAAAAAGTACCTTGAGACCAAAAAAAAAACCCCACAAAACAGGATGGAAATACAACATACCAAAACTTATGGGATGCAGAAAAAGCAGTCCTATAAGTCCTAAGTTTGTAGCAATGATGATTACATAAGAAGAAGAAGAAGAAGAAGAAGAAGAAGAAGAAGAAGGTGGTCTCAAAAAGCCTAGTTTTACACATCTAGGATCCAGAAAAAGATGAACACACTAAGAACAAGATTAGCAGAAGGAAATGATAAAGATTAAAGCCAAAATAAATTACATAGGGACTAGAAAAACAATAATAGATGTAAATGAAACTGAGTTGGTTTTTTAAACAGATAAATTTAACAAACTTATAAATAGATTAAGAAAAAGAGAGAGAAAACAAAATAAGGAAACGAAAGAGAAGAAACTATAACACCACAGAAACACATAAGATCATAAGAGACTACTATGAAAAATTGTATGCCAATAAATTATAAAAGAAAATAAAAGAAATGGATTAACTCTTAGAAACATACAGCCTACCAGGACTGAATGATGAAAAAATATAAAATTGGAAAAGATCAATTTCTAGTAAGAAGATAACAAGTGCTGGCAAGGATGAAGAAAAGGAAACCCTGATGGGGATATAAATTGCTATAGCCATTATAGAAAACAATATGGAGGCTCCTCAAAAGTTTTAAAATAGAACTACAATATGATCCAACAACCCCACTTCTGGGTATTTATACAAATAAATTGAAATCAGGATTTTGAATAAATACTTGTACTCTCATGTTCAGCGCAGCATTATTCACAATAGCCAAGATACGAAAACAACCTCAATGTCTGTCAACAGATGAAGGGAAAAAGAGATTAGATTTGTGCTTTCAGAAGTGAAGGGGTGGGGGGAGGGGGAATTGAAGGAAGATGGTCAAAAGGTATAAACATCCAGTTATAAGATAAATAAGTTCAATGGTTGTAAAGTACATGATGACTATAGTTAACACTGCTCTATGGTATTTTTGAAAGTTGTTTAAGAGCATAGATCCTAAGAGTTTTCATCACAAAGAAAAAAAACTTTTTTTTAAATTTTTAAATTTTTTTTGTGTGTGTGTACCAATATGAGATGATAGATGTTAACTAAACTTTATTGTGGTAATCACTTCACAATATATTTAAGTCAAATCATCATCCTGTACACTTTAAACTTAGACTAACAACCCAGTAGAAAAATGACAAAGATCTTGAAGTATATTTTATAAAAGAAGATATACAAATGGCTAATAGACCTGTCTAAGGGCAGTCATAGGGAAATTAAAATGAAAATCAGAATGTTATATCAGTACACATTTATCATAATGGCTAAAGTTTTTTAAAAGACTAAAAGTACATGTTTGGCAAGTATGTGGAGTAACTGAAATTGTCATAGATTCTGATACAAATGTAAATCAGTAAAACTTCTATGGGAAATCACTTGTATACTACTGCTCAACTTGTACATACCACATGACCCAATGTAACATATAACAGAAATGTGTACATATGTAAACCAAAAAAAAAAAAACAAAACCAAACGAACAAGTACTAGAATGTTCATAGTAATACTATTTATAAGAGTTTGTATTGGAAACACCAAAAAATACACCAATAGTTTAAAGGATAAACACATTTTGATGTTTACACAATTGGACAGTATTACAAAAGCTCGAAATTATGTTCAAAAGCATAATGTTGAGTGATTGAAAGAAGCCAGACATAAATAAACAAGAACTGGATGCTTCCACTTATAAAGTCCCAAAACCAACAAAATTAATGTACACCATTAGAAATCCTGGAGGCAGTGTCTAGATGGAGCTTCCTCTGATTACTATATGGGCTTGTCTGCATAGTGAATGAAATGTGCATTACTTCAATAAAAGTGTTTTTATAAAGCAAAAAAAAATTTTCAGAGTTTTCAATATCTTTATTGAGGATTTTCTATAAATATCTCTTTATTTTTCTAGTTTAATAATGGCAGATTTCCTTTCTTCCTTTCTTCTCCCAATTTCTTTTCTGTATAAGAAAATGGATATGATAGGGGAAGCTGGGTGGCTCAGTCGGTTAGGCGTCTGACTTTGGCTCAGGTCATGATCTCGCACTCTGTGACCTTGAGCCCCGTGATGGGCTCTGTGCTGACAGCTCGGAGCCTGGAGCCTACTTCTCATTCTGTATCTCCCTCTCTCGCTACCCATCCCCTGCTCACTCTCTGTCTCAAAAATAAATAAACATTAAAAAAAAAAGCTTAAAAAGAAAATGGATATGATATTCAAAAAGATAGTCAAATGGGGCACCTGGGTGGTTCAGTCAGTAGGGCATCTGACTTTGGCTCAGGTCATGATCTCACAGTTCATGAGTTCGAGCCCCGCATCGGGCTGTGCGCTGACAGCTCAGAGCCTGCAGCCTGCTTTGGATTCTGTGTGTGTGTGTGTCTCTCTCTCTGCTCCTGCCCTGCTCGTGTTCTGTCTCTGTCTCTCAAAAAGTGAATAAATGTTAAAAAATAAAATAAAATAAAAAATAAATAAATAAATAAATAAATAAAAATTTAAAAAAGGATAGTCAAATGATAAGGAGACTATAACACCCTTTAGGGAGAAGAGCAGGTTGGGAAGCAGTCGATGTGGATTTAATAATACAGGTGAAGGGTCAAGGACAAAAAAAGAAAAGGGAAATCTCAGGAAAATGTTCAATAACCCTATAGTAAGTTCTCAGCGTTTCATTTTACCACCCAGCATATAAAGTAGACATTATGGCAACTCCTCTCACTATTCTGAATCCTTCTGACTGTAAAAATCTCGCAGTTCTCATTTCAATTTTAACTATATTATTCATTGATCTTAAATTATTTGCCAAGAATTTCAGTTCCATCATCATTTCAGCCTTGAAAAAGTCTGTGATTTTACTAACAACAATAAACCTCTTTTGAAAGCTATCTTTGTTTCTAAAATTGCAACAGAGAAACAAGCTATTGTAATAATATATTTAGCACCATAGAATTCATTTATTCCCAATGCATTAAAAACCTTAAGATCTAGTTCCTATTTATTATTAGAAGTCATAATTTTTCACATTGCGGATGTTCAAGAATTAATATAGCAATGTTTGGATGATCTGAATGTATTTTAAGTGAATTGTTCTCCATTTTCCACCTTTCATGCCTCTGTTACATGCATCGCTTTCATTTTCTATATATGTTCCCATGATTTGTTTTATACATAAATATATAAATATATATATTACATTTACTAATATTTATTCCTTAATATAAAAATCCACATTATTTGTGATAATTCTTATAAATTATTGTAAACTTAGAAAATACACAGACAATTTTACATGTTTTAGCTCTGTGCCTCAGTTAACTGTTTTTGTGACAGGTGTCAAATGCACCCTAAATTAAGTAATTCAGATACCATGAAGATAATCTGTCTTAGCAAACTGAGTTTCCTAGAAAACCAAAATATAATTTTTCCGTAGTTGTTTCATTTTTTTCTATTTTTTCTTTTATCTCTGTTTATTTTTTCATTTTTTAAAAATTTTAATTCAAGTTAGTTAACATATAGTATTGTATTGATTTCAGGAATAGAATTTAGTGATTTATCAGTTACATTATAATACCCAGGACTCATCCCAACAAGTTCCCTCCCTAATGACTATCACCCAGTTAGCCCATCCCTCCACCAACCTCCCTTCCAGCAACCCTCAGTTCTCTGTATTTATGAGTCTCTTATGGGTTGCCTCCCTCTCTGTTTTTATCTTATTTTTCATTCCCTTCCCCTATGTTCATCTGTTTTGTTTCTTAACTTTTACATATGAGTGAAATCATTTGATATTTGTCTTTCTCTCACTGACTTATTTCACTTAGCATAATACATTCTTGTTCCATCCATGTTGTTGCAAGTGGCAAGTTTTCATTCTTATTGACGGCTGAGTGATAATTCCATTTTGTGTGTGTGTGTGTGTGTGTGTGTGTGTGTCCAAATGTATATATGTGTATATACACCACGTCTTTATCCATTCATCAGTCGATGGACATTTGGGCTCTTTCAATAATTTGGCTATAGTTGATAGTGCTGCTAAAAACATTGGGATGCATATGCCCTTTCAAATCAGCATTCCCATCAACAGTACAAAAGGATTCCCCCTTTCTCCAAATCCTCACCAATACATATTGTTTCTCGTATTGTTAATGTTAGCCATTCTGACAAGTGTGAGGTGGTATCTCATTGTGATTTTGAATTGTATTTCCCTCATGATGAGTGCTTTTGAGCATCTTTTCATGTGTCTATTTGCCATCTGGATGTCTTCTTTGGAAAAGTGTCTATTCATGTCTTCTGCTCATTTCTTAACTAGATTATTTGTTTTTTGGGTGTCGAGTTTGAGATGTTCTTTATAGATTTTGTACTAACCGTTTATCTGATACATCATTTACAAACATCTCCAATTTTGTCAGTTGCCTTTTGTTTTGTTGACTGTTTCCTTCACTGTGCAGAAGATTTTTATCTTGATGAGGTCCAAATAGTTCGTTTTTGCTTTTGTTTCTCTTGCTTCTGGAGACATGTCAAGAAAAAATTGGTGTAACTGAGGTCAAAGAGGTTGTTGCCTGTTTTCTCCTCCAGGATTTTGATGGTTTCCTGTCTTATTTTAGGTCTTTCATCCATTATGAGTTTATTTTTGTGTACGGTGTAAGAAAGTGGTCTAGTTTCATTCTTCTGCATGTTGCTGTCCAGTTTTCCCAGAACCATTTCCTGAAAAGACTGTCTTTTTTCTATTGGATATTCTTTCCTGATTTGTTGAAGATTAGATGGCCATACATTTGTGGGTCCATTTCTGGGTTCTCTATTCTGTTCCATTGATCTATGTGTCTATTTTTGTGATGATTATAGCTTTGTAATCCAGCTTAAAGTCTGGCATTGTGATGCTTCTACCTTTTGTTTTCTTTTTTCAATGTTACTTGGGCAATTCAGGGTCTTTTCTGTTTCCATACAAACTTTAGAACGGTTGTTCTAGTTCTGTGAAGAATGCTGGTGTTATTTTAATAGGAATTGCATTGAATGTGTAGATGGTTTGGGGTAGTACAGACATTTTAACAATATTTGTGGGGCGCCTGGGTGGCGCAGTCGGTTAAGCGTCCGACTTCAGCCAGGTCACGATCTCGCGGTCCGTGAGTTCGAGCCCCGCGTCAGGCTCTGGGCTGATGGCTCGGAGCCTGGAGCCTGTTTCCGATTCTGTGTCTCCCTCTCTCTCTGCCCCTCCCCCGTTCATGCTCTGTCTCTCTCTGTCCCAAAAATAAATTAAAAACGTTGAAAAAAAAAATTAAAAAAAAAAACAAAAAAAACCCCAATATTTGTTCTTCCAATCCATGAATGTGGAATGTTTTTCCATTTCTTTGTGTCTTCTTCAACTTCCTTCATACGTGTTCTGTAGTTTCAGTGTACTGATCTTCTACTTCTTTGGTTAGGTTTATTCCTAGGTATCTTATGGTTTTTATATGCAACTATAAGTGGGATTGATTCCTTGAATTCTCCCTCTACTGCTTCATTAGTGGTGCATAGAAATGCAACAGATTTCTTTATGTTGATTTATATCCTGCGACTTTGCTGAATTCATGCATCAGTTCTAGCAGTGTTTGGTGGAGTTTTCCATGTAGGTTGTCATGTAGTCTGGGAAGAGTGAAAGTTTGACTTCTTCCTTGCCAATTTGCATACCTTTGGTTCTTTTTGTTGTATGATTACTGAGGCTAGGAGTTCCAGTACTATGTTGAATATCAATGATGAGAGTGGACACCCCAGTCGTGTTCCTGACCTTAGGGGCAAAGCTCTCAGTTTTTCTGCATTGAGGATGATATTAGTTGTGAGTCTTTCAAATATGCTCTTTATGATGTTGAGGTACGTTCCTTCCATACCCACTTTCCTGAGGGTTTTTATCAAGAAAGGATGCTTTATTTTGTCAAATGCTGTTTCTGCATCTATTGACAGGGTCATATGGTTCTTATCCTTTCTTCTACTAATGTGATATTTCATGTTGATTGATTTGCAGATATTGAATGACCCCTGCAGCCCAGGAATAAATCCCACTTGATTGTGGTTAATAATTCTTTTAATGTGTTGTTTGATCCAGTTTGCTAGTTAGTATCTTGCTGAGAATTTTTGTATGCATGTTTATCAGGGAAATTGGTCTGTAGTTCTCCTTTTTAGTGGGGTCTTTGTCTGGTTTTGGAATCAAGGTAATGCTGGCTTCATACTATGAGTTTGGAAGTTTTCCTTCCATTTCTATTTTTGTAACAGTTTCAAAAGACTAGGTATTAATTCTTCTTTAAAGGTCTGGTAGAATTCCCCTGGGAAGCCATCCGGCCCTGGACTCTTGTTTGTTGGGAGATTTTTGATTTACTGATTCAATTTCTTTACTGGTTATGGGACTATTCAAAATTTCTATTTCTTCCTGTTTAAGTTTTGGTAGTTTATATGTCCCTAGAAATTTACCCATTTCTTCCAGATTGCCCAATTTGTTGACATATAATTGCTCATAATATTCTCTTATAATTGTTTGTTTTTCTGCAGTGTTGATTGTGACCTCTCCTTTTCATTTGTAATTTTGTCTATTGGGTCCTTTTTCTTTTTGACAAGTCTGGCTAGGGGTTTATTGATTTTGTTAATTCTTTCAAAGAAACAGCTCCTAGTTTTGTTGATCTGTTGTTTGTTTGTTTATTTCTCTGATATCCCTGATTTCGGTTCTAATCCTTATCTCCCTTCTTCTGCTGGTTTTGGTCTTTATTTGCTGTTCTTTTTCCAGATCCTTTGGGTATAAGTTGTGTATTTGAGACCTTCCTTCCTTCTTTAGGAAGGCCTAGATTGCTATATACTTCTCTCTCATGACGACCTTTGCTGCATCGCAAAGGTTTTAGACTATTGTGTTTTCATTTTCATTGGCTTCCATGTAATTTTTTATTTCTTCTTTAATTTCTTGGTTAACTCATCCATTCCTAAGTAGGATGTTCTTGAACCTCCAAGTATTTGTGGTCTTTCAAAATTTTTTCTTGTGGTTGATTTCAAGTTTCATAGTGTAGTGGTCTGAAAATATGCATGGTATGATCTCGATGTTTTTGTACTTGTTAAAGGCTGATTTGTGACCCAGTATTCTATTCTGGAGAATATTCTTTGTGCCCTTGAGAAGAATGTGTATTCTGCTGCTTTAGCATGAAATGTTCTAAATATATCTTTGTTAAGTTGATCTGGTCCACTGTGTCATTCAAAGCCATTGTTTCCTTGTTGATTTTTTGCTTAGATGATCTGTCCATTGCTGTAAGTACAGTGTTAAAGTCCCCTAATATGATTATATTATTATCATTGAGTTTCTTTATGTTTGCTATTAATTGATTTATATATTTGGGTGCTCCCAAGTTGCTGCAGGTGTCTTATAGGTAGCATATAGATGGATCTTGTTTTTGTTTGTTTTTTTGTTTTTTTGTTTTTTTTGGCTTTGGTGTGTGTGTGTGTGTGTGTGTGTGTGTGTGTTTTAATCCATTCTGATACCCTATGTCTTTTGGTTGAAGCCTTTAGTCCATTTTACATTTAGAGTGATTATTGAAATTATGAATTTAGTACCATTGTGTTGCCTGTAGATTTGGTGTTTCTAGTGATGTTCTCTGATTCTTTCTAGCCTCTTTCCTTTTGGTCTTTTTTAAAATTTTTTTCTCCACTCAAAGTAACCCTTAAAATTTCTTGCATGACTAGTTTAGTGGTCACAAACTATTTTAATTTTTGTTTGTCTGGGAACCTCTTTATCTCTCCTTCTATTCCAAATGACAGTCTTCTGGATAAAGAATTCTTGGCTGCATATTTTTCCCATTCAACATATTGAATATATCCTGCCACTCTTTTCTGGCTGCCAAGTTTCTGTGGACAGATATGCTGTGAACCTGATCTGTCTTCTCTTATAGGTTAAGAACTATTTTCCCTTGCTACTTTAATGATTCTATCCTTGTCTGTGTATTTTGTGAATTTGACTATGATGTGCCTTGGTGATAGTTGGTTTTTGTTGAATTTATTGGGAGTTCTCTGCGCTTCATGCATTTTGATGTCTATGTCCTTCCCCAGATTAGGGAAGATTTCAGCTATAATGTGCTCACATAAACCTGACCCTTTTTATCTCTTTTCATCTTCTGGGATACCTATGATATGAATGTTAATCCTGTAATAATTCACTGAGTTCTCTAAGTCTTGTATCATGATCTTTTACCTTTGTTTCCCTCTTTTATTCTTCTTCATTATTTTCCATAATTTCATCTTCTGTATCACTGATTCACTGCTCTGCTTTGTCCATCCTCACTGTCATGACATCCATTCAAGATTGCATCTCAGTTATAGCAAACTGAATTTCAGCCTGACTAGATTTTAGTCATTTATCTCTGCAGATAGGAATTCTCTAGTATCTTCTATGCTTTTTTCAACCCCAGCTAGTGTTATTATAATTGTGGTTTTAAATTCTAGTTCAGACATCTTATTTTTATCAGGGTTGATTAAATCCCTGGCTGTCATTTCCTCTATTCTTTCTTTTGGGGTGAATTCTTTCATCAAGAAAAAATAATTAATAAAATTAAAATTAAAAATTAAAAAAAAACAATCAAATAAAGGGAGCTAAATCTTAAGTGTGTTTTGGTCTCATTGAGAGAAGCTGCCAGGATCTTTTGCTCAAATTATGCAGATTGTTACATTAATCCTCAAATCAATTTCCTGGTTTTCAGAATGGTTTGATGCTGATCTAGCTGTGTTTCAGGGATGAGACAAGCTCAGGGTCCCCATACTACTCCACCATCTTCTTTTTTCCCTGTTAAGAGAAAAAAGACCAAAATCTCAAATGTTTTTCAACTTGTTTTATAAAAACAATTTAGCTTTCATTTTAACATTCAAATCTGATCAAACTTCTTTTGCCATTTAAAATATTTAATAGAGTAACTCCTACTAGAATATGAGTATTATAGTCATACTTAGGAAGTAAAAAAGTGGGAAAAATAATACAGTGTGATTCCCACCCTCTCTTAATATACACCATTAAAAGAACAGGGCTGAGAATCACAAAAGTGCAATGAGTGAGATACAGAAGTTACGAGATTTTTTAAAATAACTTCTTTAAATTTGCTAATAGAATTGAACTTTTAGGTCTTGTATGGATTTTTCTCAAAGACAGCTTTCTCTGTATTGACCAAGACAACATTTTTTTAAGTTTATTTATCTATTTTGAGAGAGTGAGCAGAGGAGGGGCAGAGAGCAAGCGAGTGAGAGATAATTCTACACAGGCTCCACACTGACAGTGTACTGCCCAATGCAGGGCTCAAACTCATGAATCATGAAATCATGACCTGAGACAAAAATCAAGAGTCAGACACTTAACTGACTGAGCCACCCAGACATCCCTGACCAAGACAACTTTTAATATTTCTTTAAGCTTCAGACTGGCTCTTTCCTGATTCTTGGCCTGATTTCCCATTTCTTAAAGCATTTATTTAAAAAAATAATAATAATAAATAATTGTAGATTTTTCTCTGCTTCTCAAAGATGTAAACTTTTTAAAATCCTCTTGCCAGTTTTATAACCTAGAAATGTTATTCTCAGGACTTAGGACCTTCTCTTTGAAATGTAAGCACCAAGAAGAGAGCATTCCTATTTCCCAGTCTCTGTGCCGGGGTAGGGGGGGTGAGACAAGGTGTAAAAGCCTAACTCTGGTGCACGTTCTGCTCCTGGTTGTAAAACTACCTCCTGTCATAAAAAAATACTAGGTAGCTTACTTTTCCTTGGATAAAGACAGTTAACAACGCAGATGGCCTGTGTTCTTCCTCTCACCATAGAGCTTAAAAATCGTCCCACTCTTTTTTTCAGTGGAATTGAATTCAAACTGTGTTCTGGTTTCTCTCCCCTATTGCAATAGTTTTGAACAAAATCTTCCTTGTCTCTTTAACTTTACCTAGTGCATTTTTTGCTTTGACAATATCTACATTCATTTATTTTTGTAGTACGTATATAGCCACCACCTTGCCAAAGATCTACAGTTGATGTATTTTTTCCTTTAATTAGATTAAATGAAAATTTTCATGGAACATTTTATTGTTACCTAACTCTATACTGGCTTATCAAAAATGTTATCAACATGTGACATATTAAATTGCAAAATATATTTTTTTAAAATCCAGATGATGGTGCAACCCCACTTACTTTTAACTAAGTTGTTCATAAAAATAAGACAACTATCATTTACTGAGTCTTTTCCTATGCCAGGTATTGTGTATAGTTAAAAACTCTATAAAATAGGTTCTATAATTACCCACATTTTTACAAACAAGGAAAAGAGGTTAAATGACTTGCCCAATGTCACAAAGGTAATAAATGATACATTCAAATTTAACATAAGTCTGTCTGATTTCAAAATGAATGCTTTTTCCATTAGTCCATATTCTAGACTTAGAATCACAGAATCATTAATTTGAACAAACTAATTTAATATAAGGTACTGTTTAGGAATTTATACCGATTCGTCAAACATAAGCATCTGTAGGTATTTCATTTGAGTAGGAATTAATTGCAATAAAACTTTTATAATCAGCAAGCTAGTATATGATCATTATTTGGGTATTTGCAAATTAAAATAAATCTAGACACCTGGTTTTATCACCTATGAAAGCTCTTCCACTTATTCTATAAATATTTTATTCATTTCAAAATGAAATAGGAAGAGTGTTAAACTCTTTGAGAAAATCCATCAGAAAAATTCTACCTGATAATCAAAGGGTAGAAGAATTTTACCATAAAATTCAGGAAGTTCAACAGAGAATCACTGAGATCAAGGAAAAAGCTTAATTAAATTTGACATCTATATTCAGTAATGTGTCCTTGTTCTCCCCATCTCTGTGTTGTCTTTGGGGTCTGTACTTATTGTGACATATCTTTTGGGGATATGGGATACTTCAAAGTGGCAGTTTAGGGTAACCATGTTGAAGCAGTTGCTTTGACATAGTCACGTTGATGAGCGAATATTCTGATGAGGTTTTAAAAACAAAACTTTGAACTCATTTGCCCTATTTCCATGTAATTTATAAAACATTCTTTTTTTTTCTTTTTAACTTACTCTTGAGCCTTGCCTCATTGCTGAACATCTCACCCAATCAAATTCCTACCTCTTGAAGAAAGATGGAAGATAGGGTAGGCATGAACATGGAAATTATTCATGTGAAAAAACAGTGCTCCACTCAGATTCCCTATTCATGGTCAATGTACCCAACTCCTAGCTACCAGGAATATGTCTCCTAGCTACTGGCAGCTCAACAGCTACTTCCCTCATGGTTATAGGGAAATAATTTGCTCAAGGTTACACTTGGCCCCAGAATGTGGCCATAGCCAGTGACTGGCTGATGAAAGAACACTTAAATGTGAGGCATCTTTAAAAGGGCATGTCAGCCCTAGAACATGCAATATGATTGCCTAAGGCCTCCATTGTAAATGGACTGCTGATCAGCTTCCTCCCCTGTCAATTTCTGCCTTCCTGTTTTTTGTTATTGTTTTGTTTTGTTTTGTTTTGTTTTGGATGGGTATATTGCCCAAGAGCATTTCCAGGGAACTAAGCCTATGACATCACTTGAATTTTGAATGGTTTAGGACTCAAATTCTCTAACATTACCCTTAATATTCCATTGAGAAATTGATTTTATGTTTCATACTGGCACATCATAAGATTTTTATTCTTAGTTAAAAACACCAAATTTTATCTGTATTTGTAACTGGCTAGTAACTCTGTCTATTTATTTGGCTCACATATTGTGAGAGTAGAGGGCAGGATGGGAAGGTAAGAGGGATAGAAGAGGTTAATTTTGCTATAGTCTAATTCTTTTTTCTTTATGTCAGATACTCAAATTTTCAACTATAATATCAGAGTTCAACATAAATAATTTCTCATTATAAATACAATGCAAACTATTAAAATTTTGAAACAAATAAATATATTAAGAGGAAAAGTCCTACTTAATTGAGTTTAGAGACAACAAATAATGAGTTTTGTGGCAGACAGTGTAAGGGCTTATCGAGTTTTATAGTACAGTCTCTAATAGATATTGTCCCCAGGACGCCAATGAAAATACAAAAAACTTGGGAGGAAAAAGTCTTGCCTTTTAAACTATACTTATTCAGATTCTTCCCCTGATATTTCAGTATATCCACATGAATACAACATTGTTTAGAAGTCTGATAAGTCAAAGGCTGTATATATACACTACTGCAATACCTGGCAAATAGCAAACTGTCAACATATATTTTTTAAGAAAATTAATGAATGATGACTCACACGCAGTAATGGACTAGAAGGAACTAGCTGTGATAAAGCAACATTTTTCCAGCCTGATTGGCTCTGCCACAGAAGAAGAAAAACAACATGTACCTAGTCAACAGGTATATATATTTTTCTTTTTCCCCCTATTTTGGGGGATATTTGTGTTCTCTCTAAAATGTTAATGGTGAATATCAGAGCACAGTAAAGTATATACTGAAATGCACTAAATAATATGGAAGTACAAAAATTTATAAAATAGTATGATAGCTCCCATATACCTACCACCCAGATTTAACAGATATTAGAATTTTGCAATATTTACTTCAAAAATTTTACTTAGAAATAAATATAACAGATGTAGCTAACACCCTACTCTTCTCTTCCAAGTTTTCTCCTTCCATTAACAAAAGGCAACGCTATTATGAATTGTGTATATCATGCTCATTGAATGTTTTATATTTAAAAACATTTACATGGTTTAAAATTTATATAAATGATATCATGCCATATGCATCTTTTTGCAGTTTGCTTTTTTACCATAGTCACATATGTAGATGTATCTAATTTATATTAATTAGTATGCTTTCCAAAATGAAGAAATTACAGCTTACTTTACTAAGGGATTGTTGGGCTATTTGTACTTTTAAGACTCTTAAATATACTGTTTTAATAAACATATTTATACATATTGTCTTTTATAAATGAGGACACATTTCTCATTTAGAAATAGTTAGAAATAAAATTTTTGGTTTGTAGATTATGCATATCTTCAATTTCACTAGGTAGTGACAGTTGCTCTCCAAAATTGTTCTATCAATTTACACTTCCACCAGCACTGCATATTAATTTGCTACTTCTTCCCAATCTTTGCCAAAATATAGTGCTAACTTGAGCATGAAGTGGTACTCATTGTGGTTTTAATTTAAATTATCCCACCATTAGGAAAGTTAATCATATGTTTGTTGGATATTGAGGTTTCCTTTTGTGCGATTTGCATGTTTATATTTTCCCTATATTTTGGTTTTTTTTCCTATTGATATGCAAGACTTTTATTTAATATCCATGATATTGCATATATATTTTCTTAATTGGTAGTTTGTTATGGCTGCTGCTATTCAAATGTTTTTAATTTTAATGAAATCAAATTGGTTCATATTCCCTTTGTGGCTTGTAATTTGTATATAATAGTGATTAAAGAGCATGCATTCAGGAGACAGCCTGTCAGGATTAAAAACCCATCTCTGCCACATACTGGGGAAATGTTTTTGCAAGTTGAATGCCATTTCTTCATCTGGAAATAGGAGTGGTGATAGAATTTACTTCTAAGGTCATTATGAGGATTGAATTATCACATGCCAAGTGCTTAAAACAAGGCCTTAAAACAAGGGAAACCGTTCTCCCAGTGAGCATTAGTGATTATTATAACTGTTATTATTAGTAGTGGTGGTGGTAATACTATTACCATTAAAGAAATACTTCTCCAGCAGTTTAAGTGTCACATCTATTGATTTTGTTATGTTCAATTTTGATTTTCATGTTTGGATATTTCATGTATCCAGATTTGGTTGAAATATGAGAAAACATTTATTTTTATATAAATATTCAATCGTTCTAATCCAGATCATTTATTGAAGAGTCCACCAATTTCCCACTGAGATGTCATACTACCTCTGTTATATTTATGTCAATTCTATTTATTAATTATGTATTCTATTGTAGTAGTCTAGCGCCCTGTGTAAAACTACCTGGATTTACTTACTATAGATTTTTAAATAATTGTTACCTAGAGTTAACTTCCATTTCTTATTATTCTTCACAAAATTCTTCATGATTTTTGGAACTTTATTCTTCATGTGAATTTTAGGATAAGTTTATTAAAAGTCTCTGAAAAGTCTTTTGGAGTTTCAAGTGAATATTTGAGAAAACATACATATTTTAATATGAGCCTCCCCATGTATGAGTATACGGTAGGCAGTTTTCTAAAGGTTTCCTTTGTTTTAATCCATTTAATTTTTTTTTAATTTTTTTTTAATGTTTATTTTTGAGACAGAGAGAGACAGAGCATGAACGGGGGAGGGGCAGAGAGAGAGGGAGACACAGAATCGGAAGCAGGCTCCAGGCTCTGAGCCATCAGCCCAGAGCCTGACGCGGGGCTCGAACTCACGAACCGTGAGATCGTGACCTGAGCCGAAGTCGGACGCTCAACCAACTGAGCCACCCAGGCACCCCTTAATCCATTTAATTTTTAAGATAAAGGAGGTAAAGGCCATTTTATCCCCATCTGCAGTTGAAAGTATGGACTTGATCCATATATGAGTAACACAAAGATGAAAAGACTATGTCCCAGTTCTCAAGGAGTTCAGAGAAAACAAAAACATGTAAGCCAACAATGTCACTAAAAGATAGATGTAATTATGATGAGGAGAAGGTACAAGATGAAATGGAAGCAGGATGGAGTCTTGGGAAAAGTATAAGTGTGTAACAAATGGACAAAGGGTAGGAATTCAAAATCTAGTAAAAAAAAATCATGACAAATAACATAAAATCAGGATAAAGTTTTATGTGGAATGGGCACTGCAAATGCTTATTTATTCTTGGAATATAGAAGCCAAAGAAGTGAAGGAGAATGAAGGCCAGAATGATGAAGGAACTGTTGAAGTCAAATTTGAACAGGAGAGTAAGATTTGCATGCTAGTATGACAGCACTGTGGGAAGGACAAGAGTGGAGTCAGGAACAATAGCAAAGAAGCTACTGCCATAGTTGAGGGAGGTAAGGGTGCTTGTAGTAGGTATCTGCCGTGTTAATAGAATTGGTCCGTCTTGCTTCTGATTAACTGGTGCATGTAGTAGAGGGTGGGGAGGCTAAAACAGCTTCCAGATTTCTGGTTGGATGACTTGGCAGGTGACAGTATAATTCACCAAGCTATTTCAAGGGGTCCTTTTATAAATTAGTCTCTCTTCTTTGATTGGTCCTACTCTGCAGCCATAAACAGACACAGTTGGTTCCCACTTAATGTATTTATGTATAAGTATATATATATATATATGTGTGTGTGTGTGTGTGTGTGTGTGTGTGTGAGTGTATATATATACATACACACACACATATATATATATATATATACACACATACACACACACACATATATATATATATACACATGAAATATTCCTGTAATATCCTTGTGTACCCTGAAAGCATCAAGGCATTGCATAGGAACATATTAAGAGAATACAGCTATAAGATTCATTTTAGAAAAAAGGCAATGGAAGATAAGGACTGCATCTACCTTATAATTTCACTTATATAGTAAATTATATAGTACCCTTATTGAATATTAGTTGTCATAGGACATTTGAAACAAATAAATCAAAATCTGAGAGTAATATAAATGTATTAAGGACTTAGTATTTAAACAGGTCGGCCTTGAAGATATGGCTATACATAATACAAACAAGGTTGTCCTCTTCATTGACTAACTTTCAGGGCCCTCTAATATGTCAATATATTATATAGGGATAATCCATGCTTTTTACAGCAACCTAAAGGTCAAAATAGAGTTCAATTGAAACTACTATTTCTCCATTTGTAACCTTCCTTGAATTAGGGGAATCTCTCCTCTCAGTTTTTGGAGTCTCCAAAAGATGTCTCACATCTGCTTTTTATATAAAGTTCCTTACACTCTGACTTCTCATGCTCTCACTTACGCACTCGATAATAAATTTGATCACATTAGTTAAGATGCCATGCTTCCCAAGGGTGCTAGTGTTATTAGTGCTTGTTATTGTCTGCATTGAGGCTCCTGATTTGCTACTGAGGGCAGTGACCTTTGCCCATAGAGCACCCATGCCTGATGCTGCTGTAACTGTGCAACATCTTCTTTCAAGAGTTAGCAGATGACTTGTCTTTCATTATATCCAAAGCTCCTGGTCCCAGTATGATTTGCCCTCAAGCTCTGAAATGCATTTTTTTCGTAGATATGTCTTCTTCTAGTAGGTCTATTTTTTTGCACGTCCTCTCTGCAGGACTCGAGATTGCAGCTAAGAAAGTTGTGTGGGAAGACAAACTACAATATTGATGCTATTCTGTATTAAGAACCACTTCATTCCTCCAACCTTGACCACTGCTCTTGAAAAGAACAAAGGAAAATTGGTTCTCTTTTTCTCCAGGATTATCTGTTCCCAAGAGAAAGTTAACTTTCAGTGGAGACCTCATTCCTGCCCAGAAGTTGCTAGTTAGACAAACAAACAAAATTCAAGCAATATTTGGGAACTAAGCCACTTATTTCACATGGCAACCATCAAGATTTTTCTGTTCCACAGTCCTTTAAAACATTATTGTGGATCCAAATGAACTAGTAAGAGAGTTTCAAGAAAATAAGACTGTATAGCTTCTTTCTCCAACATTGTGTTCTAAATTTATAAAGGAGCCATTTGTTGCAATATCTGCAAAAATGTTGTGGATGAGGAAATAATAATGGTTGTGATTTTGCACAAGGTAATACTAATTACAAGATAAATTAACCATTTAATAACCAGCATTCCAAGGAAGAGACAAAAGTCCTAAATTACAGTGTTTGATGGTTTTTATGTGGTTTGGCTGATTTTAAGCTACAGTGTGATGTGACTGATCATGCAGTTAGGAAGAGCTGCTAACAATACACTCTCATAACATGAGCCAGCTCAGACACACTTTTGATTAAACTTTATTTATGAAGTTTTTAAGATATTCGGGAGAGATGGTTTGACCTATAGAATATCCACACCAATAATAAGCCACCCCATACTAAGAATAACTTATATTTCATAATGTCTTACTGCAGAAGGCAGTCTTTTCTTAAAAAGGAATCCCTCACTTTCCATACTGAGGATTTTAATTGACTGCCTAAACCATTGCTATGTGATAGAAAATAAATGGCAAACATCTATAGACTACCAAATTGGTGTATAATCTACTATGTCCATCTACCTGGGTTTGACAGGAACTAAAAGGAAAAAGAAAGATTATTTCTTTCTTTGAGTCATTCAAGGAAAGAGATGTAAACTGCAGAGGAGCTCTACTCTAAAGTCTCCACTATTTGTGAGACAAAGGTTACTTCCAGAAACTTAAATCATCGTATGAAAAGTGAAAGCAGGTGACCATGTCATATCCCTTTAACATGACTCTTGCTCAAAAGTAATAGCTCAGTTTCACTCATAGACAAGTGAACAAATACACAGAAGGCAATAGAAAGATGTAGCTTTAAAGACAGAATCACTTTTGTCTCCAAAATATAGGTCGAATGAGTGAGTCATCGCAGAAGTGGGAGATGACATATGAAACTGTTAATCTCTTCTAACTACATATTGAACCCAATTCTGACTCACATAGGAGCACATGAGGGGCAGAGCCATAGAGATAAGGCACTGGCCTTGCCTTTCAAACAGAAGCTAAATAATATTGTCTGGGCTTTTTATGAGTTCACCCCCATTTGAGAGATTGACCTGAGGTAAACTGCTTGGGAAATAGTATTTTCCTTAGATAGGCTGAGGTTTCTAACAGAATACTGTAATGCAATTTTTGACAATTCTTTTCCCTTCTTATTTTCTTACTACTGACAGGTAACAAGAGACCAGACTAACCTTTGGCTACTCCTTTAAGCACTATCTAAACTTAGCTATCTCCTGTTCAAATACACTAGAACACAAATTATTGTTAGGTGGCAATAAACTTAACCTGATAAACTCATTCTAAACACTATTCTATTCTCAGTTATTGGCCAGCAGTCCAAGGGAAACCTGACCTTGGCCAGAACATGGTGATGGATCTCAAATGATGGCAGCTGAGGCAATTAGGCAACTCTGACCCCCACAGCAGTCTCTCTTGAAAGAAATATGAGGAACACACCTCCTCACTGCCACATAAGCATCTCAGAAACTGTTTCATATGAGAATCAACCAGAAGTAGGAAGACTTATCCACCTAAAGACAATAATGCTGAACCAGCACAGGCATGTTTCATGTAGGTCCGAGCATAGTGCAGGGAGCTGAAAAGCCTACCTGGCTAATACTGACATACTGATAAGGGAAGAGAAAATAAAGAAGTTAAACTCTCTCATTAAAAAAAATAGTGGGGGGCTGACATGAGGTGATATGTGCACTTTATTTTTTCCCGGGAGCCATCCCCTCCCCCACCTTCCTGGGAAATGAGTGGGTAAAGGAGTAGAGAGGCTATCAAGGATAAGAAAAAGCTTGGAAGGAAAAATGAGAAGTGTCAAAAAGTGTGCATGGTAGTTGTTTTTGTTATCTTTTGTTGTTTAATTCTATTAGCGTACATAATTCTGTGGATGAAATTGATACTTTTCTACTTGACAAGTTGTTTATTGCCCATTTTTTCCTCCCCCTCCCTATTTTTACTCCTGCAAACCACTTAATAGTTAAAAGGAATATGTGGACATATCAGTTTTAAGATGACAAAAAATCTTTTACAAGATTAGAAAAATTGATTTAACACACATTTTCAAAATTTGATTGAATGTCAAAATTAGGTATATTTCATAAGGGGTTAAGAGTAGAAATTCAAATGTACAAGAAGAGATGGTGCTGAAAAATAGAGTAGATATTGGGTAACTATAAAACTAGAAGACTACTGTGAACAGAAGAAGAAAGAAACCAATTGATATCTGCAACTAGCAGACTATTAATCTTGGCAGTTATATTTTAGAACTTTCATTATCTCAGTAAAACCTGTGAAAATCAATACCTGCAATGAGTGTGACTTTCCCTGATTTCTTATGTCATAGTTCCTGTTACCTTCCATATAAACTCTCTCGGGTGGGACACAAATAAAATCAGACCTTCAATGATGTCATTTAGTGTAGTCTATCATTTTTGTTTGTCTCATGGTTTTGTTGATTGTTACAGTGCGAACACGACACAAACACATCCAATTAGTATATTTCAAAATTTACAAAAATTATCTCCGACTAAATAAAGTGCCACTTGTTATGTGACCACTTTTCCTAAAATACTTTGTCAGGCAGTCTACAACAAAAAATAATTGTCATCCAGGTAGGGCTGAAACCACTTCTATTTGTGACTGTCTGTACCTTTACTTCACTTAAAGTGAATGCTTTCACTTTACCAGAAATTTTTATTTTATTTTTTTATTTTATATATATATTTTATTTTATATATATATATATATATATATATATAGAGAGAGAGAGAGAGAGAGAGAGAGAGAAGGGCAAAGGGAGTGGAAGAGACAGAATCCCAAGCAGGCTCCACACTGTCAGTGCAGAGCCTGATACAGGGCTCGAACTCACGAACCATGAGATGATGACCTGAGCGAAAACCAAGAGTTGGACGTTCAACCAACTGACCCACCCAGGGTCCCACTTTATGGGAAATCTTTAAAGAAATTAGTACCATTCTGGATTTGCAACTTAGTAAGCTTTCTTGATATAATATTTAATTTATAGCTACCTAATTTGGAGTCATAAAATTCTTCACAGTATTTTCCTACCATCAACAACTTTATTTTTGGAAATGTGTTTGATTATCCTTAAGGCAATAGAATCTGAACACATTTAACTGTTCTGGCAAGTTTCTTCCACTTTTTAAGATACTACCCTTTTTTTCATCCTCAATATATTAATAGGTATATTATTTGATTGCAGTTTTGTTTTCATAAAAAGTTATGAAATAGGGGCACCTGGGTGGTCCAGTCAGTTGAACACCTGGCTCTTGGTTTTAGCTCAGGTCATGATCTCATGAGTTCAAGTCCAGCATCAGGCTCTGCCCTGACAGAGCAGAGCCTGCTTGGAATTCTCTCTCTCTGCCTCTTCCCTTCTCTCCCTCTCTGTCTTTCACTCTCAAAATAAATAAATAAAAACTTAGAAAAAACTTATGAAATAAATATACTAAGTCATGAACCTGCCAAATTTCCAGATAACACCTTCTTCTGCCATTTGTATATTCTAAATCATCATGTAATTTCTTTTCTATCGCTCACTCTGAGCCTATCTTATGTTTTAGCCCACATCTTTCCTTATTTTAGTTTACATAACAACTATAACATGGATTTCTTTTTTCTTCAAGATTCCATTGATCTACTGTAAAGTACCAACACTTCTATCATAAGCATCTGCATAATGAGTACATTATGTTCATAGGAGTACAGAGTTTTTACATTCATGTGGTAATAAGAACTTTGAAATCCCTTTAGTAAAATCAAGGTGAACAAACCTGTCAACCAAATAAAATGATAAAATAATCAATTATATAGCAATACATCTGATATGATAATGTAATAAAGAGTTTTTGTAGTATGCATGGAGTATATAACAGTAAAGCCAGGTGATATAAACGCTCCTTTTAGAGTTTCCATTTTATTTTTTGAGATTCACTGTATGTCCACTCATTCATCCCATCTGCAAACAATAGTGAGATACACTGAAATGTGGGCATTTAAGTCTCCAAAGAGGCATTCTGTATTGAGAAGGGAGCATGGTTTAAAATAGGCTATTCCGTAGCCTAATTTTATCTTCAAAACACTTGACCCTCTGTGGTTGCAAACATGGTTTCCCAAGTTCTAAGATATTGGGTCCAAGGAGGCCTTCATAAGAAAAGAGATAATTATGGTCCGTAGAAATATTGCTCCTAATTAGCAATATCTTTGGCCTCTGGTGTATAATTTAGTCAAATTCTCAAATTTAAGAGTCAGGTCTTGCTAAACAGTTACCACAACCAAATGTTACACACCTTTGGAAGTAATTTGAACAACCAAACAACCTCCTCCGACGTTGTATTTTTTAACATTTTTTTCTATGTCAGATGTTTTTGTCCAACTTAGTTCTATTTACACAGTATGCTTCAAAAGAATATGACTATGTATATTTTAGAAGTATACACCACTTTACATTTACTTTTTGCTTATTAAAATTATCTGCTCTCAAATGGTTGCAATTAGATGCAGTTTTATGGAAAATTCCAATATTCACAGGTCTCCATTTTTATCAACTATTTTCTATTATATAAAACACATTAAATAAATTTAAAAAGCAAACAAATCTACATTTAGAAATTTCCTAAGCTAAGGATAACTGGTAAATCAGAAGAACACAAAACACAGACGGAGACCGAAGAAGAAAACAGAGGAAAGCAATGAAAAGGGAGAGTATTCCCATAACCTTTGCTAGGTCTGGACAAAGGCAGAGAAGGGCTGCTGAGCCAGAATTTTGTGATTCATTATGTTTAAGAGTAATGGTCTGTTAAGAAAAACTAGTGTATTTATTTACATCTTCCAAGAAGTGTGTTTTCCAGGAATTAACCAACTTAACTAGAGGGCAGTATGTCTCCAGGCTGAACAATATATTGAGCATTTCTTATTTCTAAGTTGTGTAAATATCTTAAGTGGCCAAAAGCCTGTCTCTGACTTACTTGATGGCAATAAGGTAGATCTCTGATTTTAGACCTTGGCATTCTTTATGCATGTCTGTGGCTGATGGAATGTTTAGAAAATGAGAGTCAGAGGTTAATTGATTTGATTACCAACTTGAGAGACAAATCAATCAGCCAAATAGGTTAGCCAAATCAACGCAAATCTAACCCAGAAAGCATTGTATTTCTAACAATAAATATAGTTATCTCTCTCTCCTAATTATGATTCAGGGACTGTGATATAATGAAATCACAAAGTACTTCTTTCACATGTACAAATGATTTGCTTAATGTGTATGTAAGATTCTTCCCACAATTTTACTGTACTTTGACAAAAATAGTTTTAAAGGAGGCAGTAAAGAAACCCAAAGCTAATACTGATCTCTCCAGTCAATTGCTTATGCTCAGTTACACTGTGAAATCATTAGGAATTAGTGATCCAAGAACTTTGCTATATTAGGCATGAAAGAGCAAGTGTTTTCAATGCTTAACCTTGTCTGTCCATCAGAGCCTAGGGGAGGTTGCAGAAGATGTCCAGATGATTAAAAACACCATTACTGTCTGGGTAATGGTAATGCCATTACTGAGCTATGTCTAAGTAACATGCAATAAAAGCGACATAGTAACAATTTTCCAATTCATTTACTAATCAAGTAAACAAACAAATTTTGGGGGCATGAGTATTTAGGGTTGCTTTAGTTTGTTCAACTAAATTACCTAGCTTGACCATGTTCATTGATCATATTCACTGGACAATTTCAGTCTTGATTTGATTTGGAAAAAAATAGCCTGCTTGTTCTCATCCCATTATCCTTTCATCTATCATAGTCCTCTTATTAACATCTCATCTACTTTTGGAGGCAAATTTTACTGTGTGAATCTCTGACCCTGACTTTGTTTCAATTTTCTATGCAGATTTAAATGCTTTAATCCAGTTATACATCTGGTTTATTAATTGTTCTATCTTCCCGGTCATATTCTTTGGTATTTTGGTAAAATCTCCACCCAGCAAAGGAGAAGGCTGAAACCCTCTTCTTTCCTTGGGACAGGCAGCTGTAGGGCCTATTGGCCCCTGAATTAAAAACAAACAAACAAACAAACAAAAATTTCTATCTAAACTGAAGAGAGGCTACTGGCACAGATTTGGAAGTCCTGGAGTGACCTAATCATGTACATGAAGGGAGAGGCCCCACTCAGTACAGTATTTCTGTCATCATGGTCATTTGGTCAACTTAGGCTATTCTCTGTCCTGGGAGGAATAGGTACTTTGTCTGCAGAATGAGTGCTTCTAACCTTGATTCTTTAGCACTAGGCTTTTCCAAGAAGCTATATGCATACTCTTAGCAACACCTGCTAAACAATTCTGGTATATCTGGATAGATCTACATATCTTTCTTGAGAGGGAACATAAGTAACTGGCTATTGAAATCTTCAGATAAAGGTCTTTTGTGTGGGGTCCAATAGTTGTCAAAAGCATGTGAACCCCTGCTGTTGGACTGATCCTGCATCCTTCCCCTGACTTCAGATGAGAGTGCTGTTTGTCCTATGACCCTTCCCATTGCCTATTTACACGATAGATGCTCTCATGAATGCCTATCTTAGTATCACCTGACTACAGCTTTGTCCAAGGTTGTCTCATCCAGTAAAGGATTTGTTCAATTAACCACTGGCTAGCTAATGAAGAGACAATCAGTAATATACCTAAGTTTACTAACAGACAAGGTCTCATTTTTTTTTTAATATTTATTTATTTCAAGAGAGACAGTGCATGCAAGCAGGGAGGGGGAAGGGAGAGAGGGACAGAGAGAATCCCAAGCAGGCTCCATGGTCAGCACAGAGCCCAATACAGGTCTCAGTCTCACAACCATGAGATTATGACCTGAGCTGAAATCAAGAATCAGATACTTAACTGACTGAGCTACTCAGGCGCCCCAGGTCTTTTAAATGAATCACTGGCAACAGTGTCATACTTTACAGAAATTATAAAACTAGGCCATGTAAAGGCTCACACAGAACTGTTCAGCTCACATTTAGTCTGGGTGCTTCCAACTAATAGATATTACCCATTGTTTTTCTGGGTGCATTCCAAGAGTCAGGAAGTCTCAAAGTCAGAACAAACTAGCCAGATGAGAAGCTTATTGAATCCTATCCTGTGAATAATAAAAAAAACTACAAGGTATTCTCAAAATCCTTATTATATTCTTATATTCATAACATTTATAGAGAAGGTTTGAAATGTAAGTTTTATTGGTCCCAGTAGGGTAGAACCCATTCACAGAATATGAAGATAAAAATAATGACAATATGGAGTATTTATTACATGCTTACTATGTATCTAGTACTGTTCTAAATGCAATATTTATATCAACTCATTTAATCCACACAAAAACCCCTAAAGTAGATATACTGCAGCACCAGGGAGGAAATTGTGGCATAGAGAAGTTAAATAACTCTAAGTGGTAGAGCCAGAATTTGAACTAAAGAGCCTGGTTCTGAAGCCCATGCTCTTAGGTGCCTCGCTTAATACTGCATCAAAAACAAAAACAAAAACAATCCCAATACTATATAATTTTTAGTAGCTCCTGGCTACGAAAGAAATCTAGCACTCTTTCAGTTCTTTCTGAGTCTTAGAACTATAAGTCAATTAGAGGCTGAGTCTAATGCCTTGATAGTCACATCTAGTTATAAACTAATCAGAAACCATTTGGGAAGCAAGACTACCAGAATCGGAAGAGAATGAAGCATGGACAATCCTGTACTTCTCTAAATGGGAATCTCATTTAAAAGACAAACCTTATACATTGTGAATATAAACTGGGCTGAGATTTTTTTTTTTTTAACAGTTAAAGATGTCTACGAGCAGGTAGTTCCTTCAATGAGTTTACACATTGGGAATATATAATGATTCTTTTAGTTATTAGCTCTGTGGCTATGAGCATGTTACTTAATCTCTTCATGTCATAGTTTAGTCATTTGTACAGTGAGTCATTTAGAAAACAGTACATATATGACAAGGTTTTATAATAATCAGGTGAGTTGATAGCTGTAAAATGGTTTGAAAATTACCAGAGATATGGTAAATGCCACGAAAATAGTACGCTCATATCATTATTATTATTATACAGAACTGTCAACCATTGTGGTCAGAAAAAAGTTCAAATAAATAACTATGATATCGTTCAAGTTTATGTTTTATCCATGATTCCATTACCATCTCCTCTCAGAGTCTGCTGGTTTCTTTTTGTAAGTAGAAAGGTGCCAACTAGTATTCCAACAGTCCTTAGGATCTTGATTTCTTCTTATACATTCCCAATCTACCCATACTGATGTTTTAGGTTCCAGTTTGTTATTATCCCCAAGCTTAATTCAGCCTCAGAATCCCAAAGGAGAGACAGAGCAATCACACAGCCCTCCTATCTTGATTCCCCCATTGGCACTGTGCTCTAGGCTTCTCGTCCATTCTTTGGGACTCCACAAAGCTGTTCACCTGCCATATAAGCCAGGACAGCTGCATCCGTAGGGGAGACCATCAGGCATACAATCTTATCCCAAATAACTGTTGTGCTAAACACCCTTACTCTCATTTTGCCCTAACCAATAATCAAACCTTATTTCCCCTAACTCCCACATACACCAGTCACTAACTTATTAAATTACCTGCAAGTTTTCATCCTTTCTTTATCCATAAATTTGACATTTGTGATTTTACTTCTCAACTCTGAACCTTGGCTCACCTAAAAAGAATCCAGATTCTCCAGCCTTTTTTTTTTTTTTTTTTTTTTAATCCAAGCTATGCTGCTTCTAGCTGCCAGAACTACTCCTGCAAATTAAAGAGTCCCCAGCAACCTGACTATCCAGTTCAGCTCTAGGGACAATGCCCTGAGAACCAGGTATCAACCTAGATACAAGCTATGCATTCCATTAAATAAGAGGTGTCGAATGAATACAAAGTGCATGATTTTAGTTATGCAAAAATTTTTGTATGGCAAACAATATTTGCAATATTTTCATGTGTTTAATAATGCTCCTTTACAATTTATAACCTTTATCCACAAGAGGCAATACATGCAAAAAAGAGAGAAATTCTCCTGTATTAAATGTATGATGACAGGAGAGGAGAAGATGGCGGAGTAGGAGGACGCTGGGCTCACCGCGCGTCCTGCTGATCACTTAGATTCCACCTACACCTGCCTAAAGAACCCAGAAAACCGCCAGAGGATTAGCAGAACGGAGTCTCCGGAGCCAAGCGCAGACGAGAGGCCCACGGAAGAGGGTAGGAAGGGCGGCGAGGCGGTGCGCGCTCCACGGACTGGCGGGAGGGAGCCGGGGCGGAGGGGCGGCTCGCCGGCCAAGCGGAGCCCCCGAGTCTGGCCGGCAAAAGCGGAGGGGCCGGACGGACTGTGTTCCGACAGCAAGCGCGACTTAGCGTCTGGGAGGTCATAAGTTAACAGCTCTGCTCGGAAAGCGGGAAGGCTGGAGGACAAAGGGAGGGAGAGCTGCTGAGCCCCCGGACGGCAGAGCTCAGCTTGGCGGGGAACAAAGGCGCCAGCGCCATCTCCCCCGCCCATCCCCCAGCCAAAATCCCAAAGGGAACCAGTTCCTGCCAGGGAACTTGCTCGCTCCGCGCAAACACCCAACTCTGTGCTTCTGCGGAGCCAAACCTCCGGCAGCGGATCTGACTCCCTCTCGCTGCCACAGGGCTCCTCCTGGAGTGGATCACCTAAGGAGAAGCGAGCTAAGCCTGCCCCTCCACCCCCCGTGCACCTTGCCTACCCACCCCAGCTAATACGCCAGATCCCCAGCAACACAAGCCTGGCAGTGTGCAAGTAGCCCAGACGGGACACGCCACCCCACAGTGAATCCCGCCCCTAGGAGAGGGGAAGAGAAGGCACACACCAGTCTGACTGTGGCCCCAGTGGTGGGCTGGGGCAGACATCAGGTCTGACTGCGGCCCCGCCCACCAACTCCAGTTATACACCACAGCACGGGGGTAGTGCCCTGCAGGTCCTCACCACTCCAGGGACTATCCAAAATGACCAAACGGAAGAATTCCCCTCAGAAGAATCTCCAGGAAATAACAACAGCGAATGAACTGATCAAAAAGGATTTAAATAATATAACAGAAAGTGAATTTAGAATAATAGTCATAAAATTAATCGCTGGGCTTGAAAACAGTATACAGGACAGCAGAGAATCTCTTGCTACAGAGATCAAGGGACTAAGGACCAGTCACGAGGAGCTGAAAAACGCTTTAAACGAAATGCAAAACAAAATGGAAACCACGACAACTCGGCTTGAAGAGGCAGAGGAGAGAATAGGCGAACTAGAAGATAAAGTTATGGAGAAAGAGGAAGCTGAAAGAAAGAGAGATAAAAAAATCCAGGAGTATGAGGGGAAAATTAGAGAACTAAGTGATACACTAAAAAGAAATAATATACGCATAATTGGTATCCCAGAGGAGGAAGAGAGAGGGAAAGGCGCTGAAGGGGTACTTGAAGAAATAATAGTTGAGAACTTCCCTGAACTGGGGAAGGAAAAAGGCATTGAAATCCAAGAGGCACAGAGAACTCCCTTCAGACGTAACTTGAATCGATCTTCTGCACGACATATCATAGTGAAACTGGCAAAATACAAGGATAAAGAGAAAATTCTGAAAGCAGCAAGGGATAAACGTGCCCTCACATATAAAGGGAGACCTATAAGACTCGTGACTGATCTCTCCTTTGAAACTTGGCAGGCCAGAAAGGCTTGGCACGATATCTACAGTGTGCTAAACAGAAAAAATATGCAGCCGAGAATCCTTTATCCAGCAAGTCTGTCATTTAGAATAGAAGGAGAGATAAAGGTCTTCCCAAACAAACAAAAACTGAAGGAATTTGTCACCACGAAACCAGCCCTACAAGAGATCCTAAGGGGGATCCTGTGAGACAAAGTACCAGAGACATCACTATAAGCTAAAAACATACAGACATCACAATGACTCTAAACCCGTATCTTTCTATAACACTGAATGTAAATGGACTAAATGCGCCAACCAAAAGACATAGGGTATCAGAATGGATAAAAAAACAAGACCCATCTATTTGCTGTCTACAAGAGACTCATTTTAGATCTGAGGACACCTTTAGATTGAGAGTGAGGGGATGGAGAACTATTTATTTTGCTACTGGAAGCCAAAAGAAAGCTGGAGTAGCCATACTTATATCAGACAAACTAGACTTTAAATTAAAGGCTGTAACAAGAGATGAAGAAGGGCATTATATAATAATCACAGGGTCTATCCATCAGGAAGAGCTAACTATTATAAATGTCTATGCGCCGAATACCGGAGCCCCCAGATATATAAAACAATTACTCATAAACATAAGCAACCTTATTGATAAGAATGTGGTCATTGCAGGGGACTTTAACACCCCACTTACAGAAATGGATAGATCATCTAGACACACAGTCAATAAAGAAACAAGGGCCCTGAATGATACATTGGATCAGATGGACTTGACAGATATATTTAGAACCCTGCATCCCAAAGCAACAGAATATACTTTCTTCTCGAGTGCACAGGGAACATTCTCCAAGATAGATCATATACTGGGTCACAAAACAGCCCTTCATAAGTTTACAAGAATTGAAATTATACCATGCATACTTTCAGACCACAATGCTATGAAGCTTGAAATCAACCACAGGAAAAAGTCTGGAAAACCTCCAAAAGCATGGAGGTTAAAGAATACCCTACTAACGAATGAGTGGGTCAACCAGGCAATTAGAGAAGAAATTAAAATATATATGGAAACAAACAAAAATGAAAATACAACAATCCAAACGCTTTGGGATGCAGCGAAGGCAGTCCTGAGAGGAAAATACATTGCAATCCAGGCCTATCTCAAGAAACAAGAAAAATCCCAAATACAAAATCTAACAGCACACCTAAAGGAAATAGAAGCAGAACAGCAAAGGCAGCCTAAACCCAGCAGAAGAAAAGAAATAATAAAGATCAGAGCAGAAATAAACAATATAGAAACTAAAAAAACTGTAGAGCAGATCAACGAAACCAAGAGTTGGTTTTTTGAAAAAATAAACAAAATTGACAAACCTCTAGCCAGGCTTCTCAAAAAGAAAAGGGAGATGACCCAAATAGATAAAATCATGAATGAAAATGGAATTATTACAACCAATCCCTCAGAGATACAAACAATTATCAGGGAATACTATGAAAAATTATATGCCAACAAATTGGACAACCTGGAAGAAATGGACAAATTCCTAAACACCCACACTCTTCCAAAACTCAATCAGGAGGAAATAGAAAGCTTGAACAGACCCATAACCAGCGAAGAAATTGAATCGGTTATCAAAAATCTCCCAACAAATAAGAGTCCAGGACCAGATGGCTTCCCAGGGGAGTTCTACCAGACGTTTAAAGCAGAGATAATACCTATCCTTCTCAAGCTATTCCAAGAAATAGAAAGGGAAGGAAAACTTCCAGACTCATTCTATGAAGCCAGTATCACTTTGATTCCTAAACCAGACAGAGACCCAGTAAAAAAAGAGAACTACAGGCCAATATCTCTGATGAATATGGATGCAAAAATTCTCAATAAGATACTAGCAAATCGAATTCAACAGCATATAAAAAGAATTATTCACCATGATCAAGTGGGATTCATTCCTGGGATGCAGGGCTGGTTCAACATTCGCAAATCCATCAACGTGATACATCACATTAACAAAAAAAAAGAGAAGAACCATATGATCCTGTCAATCGATGCAGAAAAGGCCTTTGACAAAATCCAGCACCCTTTCTTAATAAAAACCCTTGAGAAAGTCGGGATAGAAGGAACATACTTAAAGATCATAAAGGCCATTTATGAAAAGCCCACAGCTAACATCATCCTCAACGGGGAAAAACTGAGAGCTTTTTCCCTGAGATCAGGAACACGACAGGGATGCCCACTCTCACCGCTGTTGTTTAATATAGTGCTGGAAGTTCTAGCATCAGCAATCAGACAACAAAAGGAAATCAAAGGCATCAAAATTGGCAAAGATGAAGTCAAGCTTTCGCTTTTTGCAGATGACATGATATTATACATGGAAAATCCGATAGACTCCACCAAAAGTCTGCTAGAACTGATACATGAATTCAGCAAAGTGGCAGGATACAAAATCAATGTGCAGATATCAGTTGCATTCTTATACACTAACAATGAAGCAACAGAAAGACAAATGAAGAAACTGATCCCATTCACAGTGGCACCAAGAAGCATAAAATACCTAGGAATAAATCTAACCAAAGATGTAAAAGATCTGTATGCTGAAAACTATAGAAAGCTTATGCAGGTAATTGAAGAAGATATAAAGAAATGGAAAGACATTCCCTGCTCATGGATTGGAAGAATAAATATTGTCAAAATGTCAATACTACCCAAAGCTATCTACACATTCAATGCAATCCCAATCAAAATTGCACCAGCATTCTTCTCGAAACTAGAACAAGCAATCCTAAAATTCATATGGAACCACAAAAGGCCCCGAATAGCCAAAGTAATTTTGAAGAAGAAGACCAAAGCAGGAGGCATCACAATCCCAGACTTTAGCCTCTACTACAAAGCTGTAATCATCAAGACAGCATGGTATTGGCACAAAAACAGACACATAGACCAATGGAATAGAATAGAAACCCCAGAACTAGACCCACAAACGTATGGCCAACTCATCTTTGACAAAGCAGGAAAGAACATCCAATGGAAAAAAGACAGTCTCTTTAACAAATGGTGCTGGGAGAACTGGACAGCAACATGCAGAAGGTTGAAACTAGACCACTTTCTCACACCATTCACAAAAATAAACTCAAAATGGATAAAGGACCTGAATGTGAGACAGGAAACCATCAAAACCTTAGAGGAGAAAGCAGGAAAAGACCTCTCTGACCTCAGCCGTAGCAATCTCTTACTCGGCACATCCCCAAAGGCAAGGGAATTAAAAGCAAAAGTGAATTACTGGGACCTTATGAAGATAAAAAGCTTCTGCACAGCAAAGGAAACAACCAACAAAACTAAAAGGCAACCAACGGAATGGGAAAAGATATTTGCAAATGACACATCGGACAAAGGGCTAGTATCCAAAATCTATAAAGAGCTCATCAAACTCCACACCCGAAAAACAAATAACCCAGTGAAGAAATGGGCAGAAAACATGAATAGACACTTCTCTAAAGAAGACATCCGGATGGCCAACAGGCACATGAAAAGATGTTCAACGTCGCTCCTCATCCAGGAAATACAAATCAAAACCACACTCAGATACCACCTCACGCCAGTCAGAGTGGCCAAAATGAAGAAATCAGGGGACTATAGATGCTGGAGAGGATGTGGAGAAACAGGAACCCTCTTGCACTGTTGGTGGGAATGCAAATTGGTGCAGCCGCTCTGGAAAGCGGTGTGGAGGTTCCTCAGAAAATTAAAAATAGACCTACCCTATGACCCAGCAATAGCACTGCTAGGAATTTATCCAAGGGATACAGGAGTACTGATGCATAGGGGCACTTGTACCCCAATGTTTATAGCAGCACTCTCAACAATAGCCAAATTATGGAAAGAGCCTAAATGTCCATCAACTGATGAATGGATAAAGAAATTGTGGTTTATATACACAATGGAATACTACGCGGCAATGAGAAAAAATGAAATATGGCCTTTTGTAGCAACATGGATGGAACTGGAGAGTGTTATGCTAAGTGAAATAAGCCATACAGAGAAAGACAGATACCATATGGTTTCACTCTTATGTGGATCCTGAGAAACTTAACAGAAACCCATGGGGGAGGGGAAGGAAAAAAAAAAAAAAAAAAGAGGTTAGAGTGGGAGAGAGCCAAAGCATAAGAGACTGTTAAAAACTGAGAACAAACTGAGGGTTGATGGGGGGTGGGAGGGAGGGCAGGGTGGGTGATGGGTATTGAGGAGGGCACCTTTTGGGATGAGCACTGGGTGTTGTATGGAAACCAATTTGACAGTAAATTTCATATATTAAAAAAATAAATAAATAAATAAATCATACAGGGAAAAAAAAATGTATGATGACATTTTTAATTCTGTAAAAAATTACAACTTGAAAAAGAATTTATTTATAAAATTAATGACTGATCCAAAGAATTTTCAAAGTTCTAATGTTCTAAACTTCATTTTGAAATAATTAAGTAATGTGAATTTCCTGAACATGAAACACAAACAATTGGCTTGAAGTCAACTTGGTAATATTTAAAATCATACATATTCTTTGAAATATTTTATTGAACTAACAGAACATGTTTCAGGTCAATTATTACAGCCGATTGTGTTTCCCATTTATTTATTTATTTATTTCCAAGTTAGTTAGCATATAGTGGCATATTGGTTTCAAGAGTAGACTTTAGTGATTCATCACTTACATATTATACCCAGTGCTCATCCCAACAAGTGCTCTAAATTTTTAAACTTTATGTTGGGAAATAATTATCTATGAATATAGATACATATAGAACATTTCCGCATGATCTAGGTCTTCTAAGCAAAAGCATTTACAGTCAATTTAAGAATTTTTTATGTAAGGTGGCATTGCAGGATCATAAAGTTTACAGATATCTCTGTCTCTTGAGATGTTCCAGAGTGGTGAAGATAAAGACTTCTCTCTGGAGAAGATCTCCTATATTCAAGAGAAAAGATCAGGTCTCTATCTCCAAAACTAGATTCAGTTCACCAGCAGTTGGGTACATATTCAGAGTTTTCTAATTCTAGGATTAATCCCATTATTTATTCTGCATGTAAAGATACCATTTGACTTCCAGCACATCACCCTGTGGGGACTGGAACTCAGGGAACTGGTGCTATGAAGTTACTCTAGCAGATGTTTTATTTTTTTACATTTGTTTGTTTCTCTGGTTTTTTTTGTTTGTTTTGAGAGAGAGACAGTGTGTGCATGTGAGCAGGGGAGAGACAAAGAGAGAGGGAGAGAGAGAATCCCAAGCAGGCTCCGCATGGGCAGCGCAAAGCCCGGGACTCTCAGGGCTCCAACTCACCAACCATGAGATCACGACCTGCGTGGAAATTAGGAGTCAGATGCTTAACCAACTGCACCACCCAGGCATCCCTCTAGCTGATGCTTTTGCTATTACTAATGAACTGTCTTTGTCTCTGACCCAGGTGTCTTGTGATTTTATATATATTGTTATGAACTGAATATGTCCCCTCCCCCATCAAAAGATTTATATTTTTTATGAATATTAGGAAGTAGGACCTTTGGGAGATAATTAGATCATGAAGGTGGAGCCCCCATGAATAGGATTCATGTTCTTGTAAGAAGAAACATGAGAGCTTTCTCTCTCTCTCTGATCCCCACCATGTGAAGACACAATCAGAAGACAGTATCTTCAAAACTTGAAGAGAGCTCTCACCAGACACCAGAATGTTGGCACCTTGATCTTGGGTTTCCTAGCCTCCAAAACTGTGAAAAATAAATTTCTGTTGTTTAATCGATACAGTCTATGTTAATTTGTTATAGCAGCCCAAACTGATTAAGATAGTTCAGATAGGGGCGCCTGGGTGGCTCAGTCGGTTGAGCGTCCGACTTCGGCTCAGGTCATGATCTCACAGCTTGTGGGTTCGAGCCCCGTGTCGGGCTCTGTGCTGACTGCTCAGAGCCTGGAGCCTGTTTCAGATTCTGTGTCTCCCTCTCTCTCTGACCCTCCCCCGTTCATGCTCTGTCTCTCTCTGTCTCAAAAATAAATAAATGTTAAAAAAAAATTTTTTTAAAAAGATGGTTCAGATAGAGTTAGGTAAAACCTCAGACCCTTTACAGATTCTGACTTAACTTTATTGAGATATGCATTACATAAAATAAAATAAAATCATTTTAAATATTGACTTTGATGAGCACTGTACATGTATACACATCTATAGCCACTATGATAATCATCATATAGAACATTTCCATTACCCAAAAAAGTTCTATTGTGTTCATTTTGGGGCGCCTGGGTGGCTCAGTCGGTTAAGCGTCCGACTTCAGCCAGGTCACGATCTCACGGTCCGTGAGTTCAAGCCCTGCGTCGGGCTCTGGGCTGATGGCTGGGAGCCTGGAGCCAGTTTCCAATTCTGTGTCTCCCTCTCTCTCTGCCCCTCCCCCGTTCATGCTCTGTCTCTCTCTGTCCCAAAAATAAATTAAAAAAAAGTTGAAAAAAAAAATTAAAAAAAAAAAGTTCTATTGTGTTCATTTCCAATCAATCTCCTCCATACCCTCAGATACAGGCAGTCACTGATATGTTGCCTAAACTATGGATTGGACTGATATTTCCTAAAATTTCATAATGGATAAAGAAATTGTGGTTTATATACACAATGGAATACTACTTGGCAACGAGAAAGAACGAAATATGGCCTTTTGTAGCAACGTCGATGGAACTGGAGAGTATTATGCTAAGTGAAATACATCATACAGAGAAAGACATATACCATATGTGTTCACTCTTATGCGGATCCTGAGAAACTTAACAGAAGACCATGGGGGAGGGGAAGGCGAAAAAAAGTTAGAGAGGGAGGGAGCCAAACCATAAGAGACTCTTAAAAACTGAGAATAAACTGAGGGTTGATGGGGGGTGGGAGGGAAGGGAGGGTGGGTGATGGGCATTGAAGAGGGCACCTGTTGGGATGAGCACTGGGTGTTGTATGGAAACCAATTTGACAATAAATTTCATATTTAAAAGAAACAACAAACAAAATAAAATAAAATTTCCTGTAAATGGAATCATGCAGTATATAATTCTGTTTTGGGCTTATTTCATTCGTGATTATTTTCATTAATGATTTCTGAGATCCGGTCATGTCATTGCTTATTATAGGAATGCATCCCTCATATTTACTGATTAGTATTCCAGTGTATGAGTATTCTACAATATGCTTATGCATTCTGCTATTAAGAAATACTCGGGCTGTTTTCCAGTTTGGAGTCACTATGATAAATCAGCTATGAGCAGTTTGCAAGTCTTTGTATGGAAACACATTTTATTTCTCTTGAGTAAGTACATAGGACTGGAACGATTAGGTTGCATGGTAAGTATGTCACTAGCCTTATACAATACTGCCAAACTGTTTTCCAAATTGTACCATTTAACATTCCACCAACAATGTATGAAAATTCCACTTGCTCCACATCCTCTCTAAAACTTGTACTGTTCATCTTCTTAATTTATCCATTCTAATGGCTACACAGGGATGTTTCACATGCTAGATACTGTCCATTTCCGTTTGGCATCCATTTCTATACTCTTCTATTCCCCCTAACCCTAAGTGTGACGGGAAACCTAAAGCTGTTTTTCTTAAACTCCCTTTGGCTAGGCTTCTCAATACAGTTTAGGTTCTTTCAGTGAGATTAATCTTAACACATTTGGAAGGTGTCACGGAAGTGGGGACTATCCTCGAACGGTGCAGTTGGACAAGTGGGCTGGGGGAGCAGCTTGATTCCATGATTTTCTCCATCTTACCAGATTCATGGGGATGGGGAAGCTAAGATATCGCGTGGTCAAGAAAGCATCCAGTTCCTGACCTCAGGGTTGCAGCCATAGTAGTGTATGTTCCTAAAATCAGAAACGGAGTGGTGACTTCCTGACTTTTATTTCTGTAGGCAACCAATGATTTTGAAATCACTTAATATTCTGAATACTTTTCTGCTTGGAATGCCTAGAGTACTTTCTGTTACCTGAACTCAGATTGACTCAACAGACATAAAGAAAAAAAAAAGTAAAAAAAAAAAAATGCTTGTGAAATATAGACAGGAGATTTTAAGAGGGAAATGGCTCAGCATTCTGAATTTCTCCATCTTAATTCTCAGAGGGATTGTTTAATATCATGTTATCATTGTAATAATTTGTTAACAAAAATCTATCGGCCGTATATTAGCGATGCTGATATTTATTGAGAGTTTACTATGTACCAGGCACTGTAAGAATCAATTCAATGCTTATTACAAACTTAAGTCAGTCATAGTTCAGGCATTATCTTCAATCCATTTTAGCATTTCCTTTTCTGTACCAGAGGAGGATTTAAACCCAAGTCTGTCTGAAACAAATTTATACAATTTCACTTCCACCACGTGGCTTCTCAGACAAAATTTGTCACTAACCATACTTTTCTACGTCACTGGGAAAATAGGCATGTGTGCTCCCAAATCCTTGGTCTTACCTACAAACTAACTCACTCTGAATTCCTTTCTTCTTTTCAGGGTTGTAATGGAAATCATCATTTTCTCCTTCTACTTAAGAAAAAAAACCCTATTAGAACTACTATGACCCAGCCATCCCTCTTCTGGGTACATATCCAAAAGAAATGAAATTAGTACCTCAGAGAGATAGCTGCACTTCCATGTTCACTGTGGCACTATTCACAATAGCCAAGATTCACAAGTGACCTACATGCTGTTGATGGATAAATGGATAAAGAAACTGTGGTATATACATACAATCCAATATTATTCAGCCTTAGAAAAGGAGATCCTGCCATATGTAATAATATGGATGAAACCGGAGGATATTATGCTAAGTGAAATAAGACCGACACAAAAAGAAAAATACTGTGTGATATCCCTTTTATATGAAATGTAAAGAAAAAATGGATTCGCAGAAGTTGAGAGTAGAGGGGTAATTACCAGCGGCAGGGAGGTGGGAGAAAAAAATAAGAGATGTTGGTCAAAGGATGCAAAATTGCCGTTTAGTAGGATGAAGAAGTTCTAGAGAGCTAATGTACAGCATGATGACTATTGTTAATACTACTGTATTGAATAAAGAAATTTGCCAAGAGTAGATTTTAGATGCTCTCACAAAAAAAAAAAAAAGAGAAAAGAAAAAAGTTAACTGTGAGAGGAGATAGATATGTTAATTAGCTTGATAGATACATGAATTAGATACATATCATCTCACTCTATACCTATATCAAAACATCATGCTATATACTTTAAGTATATAATTTTTACTTAAAATGTCCCTATTTACCATATACGATTAAGTTAGAGATCTCAAACTCAAAACAACAGTGCATAAAATAAAATTGATGTGTATTTCTTTATTGTGTAACGTTTGGATATAAGAACTCCAGGACAGAAAAGAACTTCACAAAAAGACTGGAATTCAGACTCCTTCCATCCTCCTATTCCACCAGTCTGAGCATATAGCTTTCATTTTAGGGTTGAAGACAACTGCTCAAACTCCAGCCATCTCTTCTACCTACTAGCCCACAGGGAAAAGGAAACACTAAAACGTAAAATGGTATCTTCCTCATTCTAAGCCTACTTGCTAAAAACTGCACACACCTCTCTGCTTAGAGTCTATTGGTCATAAATTAGCCATCTTTAAGGTGAGGTACAGGAGGTGGGAGGGGGAAGTTAAGAGATCATCTTACCTGCTAAGAGACTCATTCTATAAAATGTATACAAATCCATCACGATCTATAAGGTGTTCAATGACCTGCATCGTATTGATCTCTTCTGTCTCTCTCCTAGTCTCCCTCACCTCCAGACACTGGGCAATGCATTGTTTTACACAACTCTGTGTGTGACACTGAAGGTTCAATCAGATGAGCTGCATTAGAGATAAGGACCATGACCAATAATATTGAATAAAGAACTTAGTATAGGAATTCAATGCTAAGCAGGAGTAGAGGTGGTGAAGAAGTCCACGCAAAACTGTTGTCTCTGAGCTTGACGATAAGCCTGAAGAAGTATGACTCCCTTGGGCTAGGGGTCAGACAGAAAAGCTGAATATGGAGGGGAAAAAAATGAGAAATCAGAACCACCAGGATGAGAATGTGCACCTGATTCTAGTGCCTCTGCTATCTGCTTCAATGCTAGGATTGCCCTGCAGGAAAAGCTGACTCCCCTGAGCACAGATCTGCTCACATGCCTGGCTCAGGATTCAGAGAACTTACGGGAGAAAATCCAGCAGGAGAGAAAGGAGCTGTAGGTCTGCATGTTGTCGCTTGCCAACAAAGGAAGCCAACACTGCCACGCGCTCAGCATCCCAGACCAACCTCCAAAACATAAAACACTACCGGTTCTCTCAGGTCTGGCTGCCAAATCACATGCAAATTCATCTTGTTGTCATCCACAATCCAGAACAATGCTGGGAAGGGGACGTTTGGAAAGGTAGTTAGAGCTCGGCTTAATTGGCACAGTATAAACCTGGATGTGTTATTTGGGTCTCATTTTTAAAACATACTTCTTCAAGATTCCTTTCTGTAACTCCTGAGACCAGCCTAACTACTAAAATGTAGCTCTGTAGCACTTCTCTTTTTTTCTTCAGTCATACGTAGTTTTTGTTTGTTTGTTTTTTTATTGCTTATATCAGCCCCACAAAATGAAAAAATAAAACTTTTCAGCCTGGAAAAAGGCACATACACGTTTTTCACTGGAAATAAAAAAAAGTTCTCAAATAGTGCCTGCGAAGTTAAAGATTTTCTCCATCTTCTCCCCATCTTCTCCCACCTAGAAGAGTTTTTGGCATTTATGGAATTAATTTCATTGAATTATTTCATTTGTACAATTTTAAAAATTAACTCTGGCAGTTTCCATATACACAGAAGTTTTTTCTTTCCAAAAGGTAACTTCCATGATGGCACACAGTAAAATGGAGGCCAACGTGGTGAGTGGTTGGTGAATCTCACCCAGCCCAAAGGTCTTGGATGTTTGTTACGCAGTAGATTTTCATCTTTCTTCCCACATCTTTACCGCATAAATAAATGTTGGAAGCAATGCAGTATTTTCTTTTAAAACAAATTTTTAAGTCCTTTCTGTGTTATGTAATAGAACATATAAACAAATATGTCAAGGTAATCAGCAAGAAAAATCAGTTGAGTACTCTCTGTCAGGCTGCCTGGCCCCCGTTAGCTTTTCTACACCTGTAATAAAAATATCTCTAGTGAAAGGAAACATACAAAGGACAAAAAGTATACTTCTTCCATAAAAATTAAATTTTCAAAGTTGTTCCCAACACACCTGTGTTCTCCCTAGAGAAGTCAGTACTTTGTTGAACTTAATTAGGAGTGAAATGAGTTGTTCGAGCCACAGGATAAAAAGGACCATGGGATTATTTAAAGTATTAAATTTGAAATACAATTTATATTTTTTCCAGAAAAATTTTCTGACTTGCATTTCAGAAATTTTTCAATGTATCAAAATATTGGTTGATTTTAAATATTACATGTTAACAAAGAACTTGCCTCTTTCAACTGCGCCTCTCCTCACATCAAATGTGAACTTGCCCAGTTTTTTCAGGTTGGACACATATTGAACAAAGTGCCTTTATGCTAATTTGAAATCACTCTGTCCTATGCTTAGCAATGAATTAATATCAAGATGGTTTTTCATTTTTGAAAAATGAACTGTGATTTTTTAATAAAAATAAGTCGAGTATTATTTATTATATTTGACAAGCTACTCAGCTAGCTAGGCAACATTTAGTGATGTCCCAGATAAAGATGTAGGTAACATTCTTTAAAAATAGGAGTCCCTGGTGAATTCTTAGGACTTGGCACTGTGTGTGATTGTTAGTTTTGCCTGTACCTCTGAAAAATGGCAAAACGTGAATCCGTTCATTAAAAAGCTGTCAGCCAACTGAAATTCAGAAATAGGCTACTAATGGTAATTAATTAAATTCTACTTTTTTTTCTTAGTGCGTTAAGTACATTGACTCAGTTACAAAAATGAAACCAACAACTTGTTGTTTTTAAGTCAACTCACAAAATGTTGCATCAGGTTTAAGAGAAATCAAAAATTATTTTTAAAAATGTAAACCGAATAAAACATTGAAGTATTTATTCTTTCTCAACAGATAGTATTGCTTTTAAAATGGGATGGATAAAAGCAGCACATTCTGCGGTCCTGTGGATCTGTCTCTTGCTTCAACTTTCAGATTTGCCAGAATTGTTCCACCAAGGGGAAGGGTGCCTTCAACCCTCTGGCTAACAAGCACCTGCACGCCTCTTACACCTACCTGTCTCAGGCTTCTATTTCTACCACCACAGGGCAGCTCTGGAGTGTGTGGGCCCCTTCTCTTGGCCCTGAGGAGAAGCACAAGCACGCTGGGAGTCTCTGGAAGATACTAGCCCAGTATAGGCTCCACGCCCTCTTCCAGGACGTGCAGAAGCCATCCCAAGATGAGTGGCGTAACACCCTGGACACCATGGAAACTTCCCTGGTTCTGGAGAATAACCCAAACCAGGCTCTTTTGGTTCTGCATGCCTTGGGTTCTGCCCCCGCAGACCCCCATCTCTATGACTTCCTGTCGAACCACGTCCTAGAGGAGCAGGTGAAACTCATCAAGAAGATGAACAATCCCCTGACTAACCTCTGCAAGCTGGCTGGCCCCCAGCCTGGGTTTGGCGAGCGGCTCCTTTAAAGGCCAACCTTGAAGCACGACTTGGAGTCTTTGAAGCCCAGCAACCTTAGAGGGGCCCCTCTGACATCCCCAAGGTGCCAGGGCTTGGGCCTGAGCTTGTCCTGGGAGCTACTCAGCAGCTTTTTAACTAACCTGAAGCGCTCTGGCAGGTTGTGGGCCAAGTGGAAACAATAAATCTTTTTGTAGCCAATCAATAAAATTAAAAATTAAAAAATAATAAAATCTAGGGGCGCCTGGGTGGCTCAGTCGGTTAAGCGTCTGACTTCGGCTCAGGTCACGATCTCGGGGTCCGTGAGTTCAAGCCCTGCGTCGGGCTCTGGGCTGACAGCTCAGAGCCTGGAGCCTGTTTCAGATTCTGTGTCTCCCTCTCTCTCTGTCCCTCCCCCATTCATGCTCTGTCTCTCTCTGTCTCAAAAATAAATAAACGTTAAAAATAATAATAATAATAATAATAATAATAAAATCTAATGGATAAAAAAATATTTTGGGGCCTTTCTTTTGAATTATCAATTAACAGTTCACATTCCTTTTTTTTTTTTTTTTAAGTGTACTTATTTATTTTGAGAGAGAGAGCGTGGGGTAGGGGCAGAGACAGAGGGAGAGAAAGAATCCCAAGCAAGCTCCCTGCTCAGCACGGAGCTCCACTAGGGGCTTGATCTCATAACCCACGAGATCATGACCTGAGCTGAAATCAAGAGTCAGACGCTGAACAGACTGAGCCATGCAGGTTCTCCGAAAGCTCACATTCCTCTAAGCAACACTGTTATGAAAAAAAATCTAGATATGAATACATCTGGTTGCTGTATTACAGAAAACATCCAGGGAGGACTACGTTCTGTCCCTCTGAACAGATCTTCTAAACAGATTTCATCCACAAGTAAGAATTACTAAATATCCAGACATTGTCAGAAAAAGACAGATAAATGGAAATACTCAAAGTTAAATAGGAAAGACAGTCTTTCAGTTTTTACTTTGTGGTGATACGCTACTTGAGATATGCCAAGAGCTATAATGCTGTATGTGGGATAGAGTTATTACCTGTATCCTGCCACAGGATTTAGAAAAGCTTTAAGGATAAAGCAGAATTCTAAAGAAGTGAGGTACAGGTTGGGAATGAGAGAAAGGTGGGGACAAGAGGATCACGCATGTAGCAAGAAAGTAACGGCCAAAGGAACGCAGCTATATGAATTGTTACTACATTATTATGTATTAAAGACCATAAAACAGATGATACATTGATTTTTCTGCTAAACCAAACAACCTTAAAAGAGTTTCCAATTGGGGTGTCTGGATGGTACAGACGGTTAAACATCCTACTTCGACTCAGGTCCTGATCTTGCGGTTCCTGAATTCAAGCCCCGTATGGGGCTCTGTGCTGACGGCTCTTTGCTGACAGCTCAGAGCCTGGAGCCCGCTTCAGATTCTGTGTCTCACTCTCTTTCTGCCCCTCCCCTGCTTAAGCTCTGTCTCTCTCTCTCAAAAATAAATAAATATTAAAAAAAAATTTTTTTAAGTCTCCTATCTACAGGAAAGCTTCAGTGTAACAGATTCAAAATAGAAAGAACCCATAGTTATTTTACAGGGCCAAGGTTTTAATGCACCAAATGAAAAATAAACCCTAAAGGGAGGATGCAAACTAGCCCAGAGAGAAATCAGTCATATCACTCATAGGTGGTAATTGGATTTGATTGGTGAAATTTGAGTTTGAGAAGTGCTATGTTTTTTATTATGTAAGTGATCACAGCAACTTGAGACCAGATTAACTTTACCGAAAGTTTCTCCCCTTACAACTCAAATTAAATCTGCAATAGTGGTTGGGGAAACTGCCACATATACCCAAATGCTTTGTTCTCTCTGCATATCAGTCGATAAGTAAAAGCATTTTGTAAACCTACCTGGAATGCCATCTATGATAGAAAGTGCCATTGCATCTAGTAAAGGACAAAAATTATCCTTGTTCATCAGAGACCTCTGTATTGGAAACTTCTACAGAAACTTACAGTTTTCTCCACACTGGAGTGGACCTACATTCTTGAACCACTAGGTAGCTTCCTGAAGATGGGATCATGGTGTGTGCAAATGAATATTCCCTAGATGCCTAATAGAATGACTTGCACACACAGAAAAAGTGCTCTGTGTTGGATGAATGAATGAACAAATGAATTTTCTGGTCTAAATTGTGTTTATATGACTCAAAGCATAGTGACAAGAAAGGTTTGCATTAATTAGTAAAAGCAATACTCTTCCTTTCATTCTGCCCTAGTGGCAATAAGATATCCAGACTGAGATGACCTCTAGACTGTCTGTCTGACCTTATGTGTCAGCTTTAAATCACATCCTCCAAATACTCAGAATAATAAGGGTCTGCATCCGACTAGGAATGTTGAAGGAGATAAAAATCAGACTAAAACTAAGTGAAGGTTTCTGTGAGTGGTTCTTTTTTTAGACAAATAAAGAAATTCAGATGGAGGGGATACACTTATGTTTACAGATTCTTGTTGCCTGCCTGAAGCGTGCAGAATATCCCTTATTTTCTTCTGAAGTCATCCTGACATCAATAGTGCTACCCTCACAAAATGTGAAACCTAATTTGAGAGAAGATCTACCAACACTCATGAAATATAATATGGCAATGAAATATAAAGCAACAAAGAGGGGGTAGCACAAAGTCATGGAAAGCTTAATCAAGGAAGGAGGGTTGGGTAAGACCTTGAAAATAAATAAGATCTGAGTGAGCTGGGATACATCTGAGTATAGTCCATGTAAACAAAACAGTCTTTAGAAACCAAGGTTTTGCATTTGCTCCGTTCTACATGCTTCTAATAGTTTCTTCAGTCTCATTCCAGAAATTGAATCTTTACTATTTCTGTATCCCCTCGTTTCATGTCCCATCTGCACTGGAAAAAAAAAAAAAAAAAAAAAAAAAAGTGCCTCCTTCTCCTGATACCTGATTGTTCTAAGGTGCTTCAGAGAGTTTTCAAACTGTGTTTTAAGCTGATGCTTCCAAGATAAACAGGACCTCAGAGATAATACAGTTTAATCTCTTTATTTTACAAAGAAAGAAAGAAAGGTCTAGAGATAAAAGGTGACTTTTCCCAAATCACATAATAATTAGTGGCAACTCAGCCTAGAACATAAGTATCTAAAATCTGTTTAGTGGAAAAGTGTAATACTGGCTGTTCAGAATCCAAGGCTTGCTATCTCCTAAGATCAAAGAAAATTCAATATGGTGGCTTATAGCTTTCTTTTCTCTTACTAATTATCATTGTTGATATCATGAGACAGAGCAGGGGCTGGATTAGAGTCCCCTCAACCCTAACCACAAAATCCAGCATTCCTCAAGAGCTGAAACCCAGTGCCTCTTGAGTAACATATCTTGCAGGAATGTGGAAGCAGAATGTTAACCAAAGGAGGAACTCAACTACAAAGACTGGTGGACCGCAGGACTGACGTTTCCTTGATGTTCTCTGTATTATAATACTGAAAATTATGACCAGGGGTGGAGTTTAACAGGCAAATGAGGCACACAATGCATATTCTGTCCACTCTGCCAGTGCACCCAACTTCCTGTATTTCTACCTGTCCTATATGCTTAGATGTCACTCTTTTCCTGCCTTACTAGCTTCTTCAAATTTCCCAGGCCTTTGTTCTGAGAGCCAGCATGAAGGACACTTTCCTTTATGCTGTCTCCTTTCTGCTGCTTTGCCTGGAAATTCCCTTTTGGCCCCAATTTCTATTGCTTGGAGAGCCCAAGGACCAGAGTAGGTAACAATTATATTCTGATAATATAAGTACTATGATTATTGTGTGGTACATATCAATTGCTTGCAATTGTCCCTTCTCTAAACTCTGTATTCTTTTATCAGCATACAAGAATAAAACTTATAAATGTCTAGAGGTTTTAATGTATGTTCTTCAATTATGATGTGATTTCCATAGTTTCTCTATGTCAATTGCATAGATTAATATTTCAGGCATACCCTCTGGTCTCTTTATTTTCTTACGTCTAAGCAGAAGTGATTACATTATTTAACTAGCTTCATCTGTCTGTGAGTTTTCCCGTGCCATTACCTAAAGATTTTGTGTATGCCCTTTGCCTTACTCTGTAATTGTTAAAATATATATAATTGATTGACTAGGTTTTATATAATTTTTCACTTTATTCCTTACCATTGCTTGTCACATTAATTTGCATTTTCTTCACTTAGTCCTGGAATATTTCTATTTCTTCTCTGCACCTGAATTGAATACTATATGGATTCAGCAGAAAATAATATATCAGTCTATGGAGCATCAACTTAAAAGCTTTCATGTCACCCATCCTTACCAAAGGATGCCAGTGGAATCCTATGAAAGCAATTGGAGACTGTGTTTCTATACCAGAGCTGCGCAATTCAAGCAAGGCATGACCTATTCAACAATGAGAACAGCCTGATTCCAAGGAACTCAAGGGGAAACATAATTTTGTTCCAGTAACCAGTCACATAAACCAGATATTGGTCCCAGGGTGGCCAAAAGCACACAACAGTTTCTACTTATTAAAAAATTATATTTGGGGGAATGATTTGAGTGCTCATACTAGCTGCATCAATTTTTTTTTTTAAACTTTGAGAAAAAAAACATAGACTTTATATAAGAAGGAAAAAAAAAGTCATAGAGATGTCTTTCTGGTATGACAGAGATAGCCATATACATGCACTGAAACAAGAAAGCTACAATTCTCCAATCCCTTCTTTATTTAAAGTTTAGAGATAATATTTAATGAGTCATCCAGTGGTCAATGGAAGTTCACCCAGTCTCTTATCTGCAATTCTGATATCCAAAAATCAGAAAATTGAAAAAATATATAATTAATTTTGAGGCAGTCTGAAACCCCTTATGCAGTCTGAACCCATTTAACCTCACTTACATTGATATAAACTCATTTATAATATTTATTTGTCCTACCTAGTATGAATATTCACAAATGTCCCTGCAGAAATATTTTATTAATGTGTTTGATTATCCAATGGCACTATTCTTCTCTGCTGTTTGTAGTACATAATAGACTACATTACTTTTCTAAAATGTAAAGATATTTGAATTCCAAACACATCTGGCTATACAGACATATATTAATATTCTTAATGTATATAGCAATATATAGCTTTCAAATCCTTTTCACATGTATGATTCTCTATCCTCTTGAAAACGCTGAAAGTCATAGACACTTTCAGATTAAGAAGTTGAGACTTGGGGTAGCTTGGTGACTTCTCCAGGATTATGAAGCCAGCAATAGCCAAGCCTTGAACTTATGACTGAATTAAAGTTCAATCATTTGATTTAACCTAATGAGTGCCTGCTGTTGAGTGCCCACTGCACAGTAGGGTTCTCTCCACTTTCCCAAATCTGATTCATTATCTGAAGTTGTTTAGTATTTGAAGAGAAAAGCTATTCACAGATTTTAAGGAAAAATTTCTAACTTCGGCAAACATCAGCAATTATTAAATGTAGGTTCAAATATCATAAATGAAGCTGGTATCCTTTCACTTTATCATGCAAATGTTGAGACTCATACATTGTCTACCACTCAAACAATCCGACTACCTATTGAAATCTCTCTTCTTTATGAATATTTCTGATGGTTTTAGTTAGCAAACAAACTAAATCCTAAAAAACAATAGTTTTCCAATTCTGAAATGAATGTAAGATTCATTTTAAGAAAGTTCTGTATAGTCTGTCTTTGTAACTATATCTCAAATCTTGCTTGTGTTTCTACCTAAGATAATGAGAACAGCCTGATTCCAAAGAACTCAAGAGGGAAACGTGATTATGTTCTAGTAATCAATCATATAAACCAGATATTAGTCCCAGGCTAGCCAAAAGCACACAACATTTTCTACTTATTAAAAAATTGCATTTCAAAGTATGAAAGTTCGTTTTCTTGGCTCCTGTAGTTTTTCTTCTTTGTTAATGGAAAGGATACCACTTAGGCCAGGCATTTTTGTGTAGTGACCACTAAAAAAAAACAGTTCCAATCTAAACAGTGAGTGGATCAATTCACCAAAGACGGCAAGACATTCCTCCAGAACAAGTGTCCACCTAACACTTAAGCAGTGTTTCCCCTTTCTTGTTCCACAAGTATGGGTAAGGCCAGCTGACTGCTAGCCTCTGCATCACCATCACAGAATTCCTGAGTTAGAAGTACCCTTGGAGAACACTGACCTTAATGACCTTATGAAGAGAAGCCCAGAGAAGAGAGGAGTCTTGCAATTGGTCACATAAACAAGTCACCAAGTAGAAGCAATTGAGTGAGACCAAAAAAACACCCACGCCAAGAACTTTTTGAAATAAAAGCAATTGTCTTCTGAACCCAAACTACTGACTGGAGTAGGGTGGGGAGGGGCACCAAGAATGGGTTTTTCGTAGAGTAATTTGGGGATTCCTAGGACAAAAGACAAGAAAGATATTCCTACCTCTTTCCTTGCTTTCTTTCTAAGAGAAGCAAGCTGATATATAAAGCATAATGGGGAAATAGAAAAATTTTTAAATGTTGTCACTCTTAATGAGCTAGCTATATCAACTAACATATGGGTGAGGAAAAAGTAGATTAAAAATGGATTAGGTTTAGAAGAAACCACGCAAAGTTGGAAAGAAATACCAACCTTGAGCCCATGAATACTTTCACCACAAACCTGTTTTATTCCAGTTGCCTATATATTCCACAAAATCCGATTCCGTAAAATCTATTCTATTACTTTCTCCTTGAATCTGTAATTTCTGACCAGTGTTTGTACCATTTTTTAACCCTACAAGTTAGGTATCCTTCTTGTATTTTTGGTACAGTCAGCACACATTTAGATTTACCAGTAAGCCTGCCATCCTTGAACTGGTCCCCTCATTTTCTGCCTGGTGCCTGGTCACATGACTGCCCTGAAGCTGAAAATTTAACCTCACACAAATCACCTACATCAAGACAGGGGCAGGGGTGTTTTCACCAGAAAGAAAAATCACCTAGATGCTGATACCAGAGAAAAGGGAGAATGGATTCTGGGCAGGCAAATAGAGCAGATGTCCACTACAGATGGCCTGGCAGAGCTGAGCAGAAGCCCCTCTCGCTGCCATTCTCCACACCACACCTAGATTTAACCAGAGCTGGTCTGCCACTCTCATATGAAGCACCCAGGGTGTTTTAATTTCAGGAGTTTTACAAGATGGGAAAAGGAGACCATTTTGAAATGACTAAGTAGAGGTAACTAGCCCAAGCGGGACTATTATAACCACAATTCCAACAATTTCATGAATATCAAAACAAATGGCAAAGCAAAGAAATGTTCTGGAGGAGATTTAGCAGGTCAGCAATTCGTACCGGTGTAGGCTGACTTAATCAGCTCCTGCCACCAGAGAGGAAATAACAACAGGCTGTTCTTGAACAAAATAACGGAGAATTACAATTGTCTAAAAAGCCATCCAACCTGGTAGCCCTGAAGTGTCTCCTTTAGTGAATTTCTCAAGTAACAACCCAGCAGGCAATGGGAAAGGGCTGTGTATCTCCCAAGGTTCTGAGCCTTGTTTCTCAGCTGGTCTGCCTGTGGGGGCTTTGCCTGTAAGGTTTGCCTGAAGAAATAGGGTAATGTGATTTTGAATGTGCTGAAACACGTATTCATTAGAGAGAAATAAAATTGTCTGAAATTTTTAATGGGTATTTTCAGAAACTTTAAGATGTTTAGCCCTTGCCCAGCACTGGCTTCTCGCTGTACTGCAGAGAAGCTATTAGGGAAATGATTTAAGCACTTTTGGGTAATGAAGGTTTTTGTGTCTATTAGTGTGCTTCTAATTGCATAAAGACGGAGGTACTTGGAGTGATGGTGCTACATACCCAATGACCAAGAAAAGAGCAATAGAGACAGCACGGTCTGTTGGATTAAAAACCCACAAGGTTCTACCATCCACCCCTGCTACCAATAGAAAGTTGCTCAGCTGTGCCACACCAGAACTCCTCCATCTGTAGGAAGGCATAAATTACCGGTAACATAATGACAATAGGAATGTCATCCACGGGATGTAGACATATTATATAGATATATACATATTTATTATTTATAGTACCCTTATGTGACTACATCAAATATGAAAATTGAATAGGAAAAAATATGTGCTACTCGGTAACGTGGGCTAAGACTGAAAGTCTGAAGCATGATTATTAAAGGAAATGAAACATTCTACTGCTACAAGAGAAAGGAATTGAGAAGATAAATTATGGCCATCTTATGAACAAGCCTAGAATTAAAATGTCCCAAAATTCAAAACACGGGACTCTAAAGGGAACTTGCTGTGCAGGTTGTCTGAGTCAATGAATTTGTCATTGTAGATACATTCACTGCATAAAATGTGAGCCCTTTTAAAAAGGGGAGCTGAAAACACTATGGTTGTTGCTTACCTGGCTCATGCAATGGCACTCTCCCCTGTTACTCCATCTACTCCTCTGATCGGCCTTTATTAATTATTTTCTACTCCTCTGTCTGGCCCTTATGGGCTCAGGATTTTCCTGGGATTCCATTTTCAGGTCACTTTTCATACTGATCTAAACCCTTTCTTTGAGGCAATGCCAGTCATCCGTGATTTCAAATCCAGCTCTTTGCTACCTGTGCCCCAGGTGAATACTCCAGATCCAATTTGCCAGTTGCCCACTTGAACTGCAACCCTGAAAAGGCTCAACGGTACTCCACATTTCATCTGTGTTCAATGAATCTCATTTTTCTTTTCCCTTCTTCCCCCTAATTTATTCTTCCTATAACTACTAATTTATTAAATAACAGTTCACTCAAAGCCAAATACCACTTCCCTACACAGACACTCTATTCACTCTCAAGGTCTATAAGTGGTATTATCAAAACACAATCTCCCTCGTTTCTATTACAAATGCCTTAGTTAAGGATCTAATTACTTCTTTAAAATTTTTTTTAATGTTTAAAAATAAAAGTTTTTGAGAGAGAGAGAGAGAGAGGCAGAGTGTGAGTCAGAGAGGGGCAGAGAGAGAGAGAGAGAGAGAGACAGAATCTGAAACAGGCTCCAGGTTCTGAACTGTCAGCACAGAGCACAATGTGGGGCTTGAACTCAGGAATGGCTAGATCATGACCTGAGCCAAAGTCAGACGCTTAACCCACTGAACCACCCAGGCGCTCCATGATCTAATTCCTTCTTACTTACCCCTCCACCTATGGTCTCTTCTTTCCAATCCACATCTATTTTCCTAAACTGCAAATCTACATCACTGTCTTTATATCTAGTATCTTTTCAATGACTACAGAAAAAAAATCAAACTCTTTTTAAAAGGCATTCTATGCATTTTCATCTAGCCCAAGCTGATCTCTGTCTTCAACATGTCACCTAATTCTTTGGACAAATTTCCTCTAACTCTGGGCACAGCATGTTTATCGATGCAGCCATGATGTTATTCCTGGTGTGCTCAGATTCCTTCCCTCCAACCTTCTCCTTGAAGAAAGCTTATCCATTGTTTAATATGCACATTAACTAATACCTCCTTTCCCATGACTCCACAAATGATTGCTTGCTCCTGGCTAGATTCCTGTTCGTAGTCTCTGTTACTAGTTATCAGGTAGCAGTGAAAGTGTCTGTCAGCTTCCGCCATCTCTTCCTGTTCCACTCTGAGCTCCTCAGTGGTAAAGATAGATTTTATTCATCTGCTATGCACAGACCCTCTCACTCAGTACTGGGTAATGGAATATTAAATAAAAAGCAAGAGAGTTAAGCCAAATACATGACTAAAAAAAAAAATTAAGTAAATCAGATCATCTAGGTTTATGTCCTAAATCGTTAACTACCTTAATGATCCTGAAATATAAGCTTTATACTTCTGTCAGTATGAGTTTCTTCATCTGTCAAAAGAGGGAGTTGGACTAGGTGTCTGACAAGTTTTCTCAGCACTTCTATCCCATAATATCCATAATTCATAGTTGAAGTTTCATGCCTAATTTTTTTTAAGTTTTATAGAAATCTACCATATTCACTCATGAAAAGACAGTATTGCAAAGAGTCAGTGCCCCGCCCAATATCAAAATATTTTGTAAAGTTTTAAAAATGTAAGCAGTGTGATCTTGCCATAGTACTAGACAAATAGATTGCTGGAACAGAATAGAGAACTCAAAATTGATCTATGCATAGGTGGTAAGGAATAACAGAATAGGACGCACTAAGCAGTGGTTAAAGAATAAGCTAGTTAAATATGCTGTTAGGAAAATTGATCATCCCTACGGGAAAAATAAACTTATATGACTATAATACAACATACCCAAAAGTATATTACAGATGAATTAACGACCTAAAATATGGGAGATGAAACATTTAAATGATTATAAAATAATATACTTCTATAGTGTTCGCTATATCTTAGACACTCTTAAGTGCCATACGGACATTAATTCTATCAATAACCCTAGTAGGGAGGGAAATTCATTTATCATTTTTTATTATTCAATTTACGGAAAAGGATAATTATGGAACAGAGAGGTTAGTAAATTTACTGATAATAAGGGACTGCATTAGGATTTGAATTAAGCATTCAAATTTCTTGCCTCAGAAACTGAGCTCTTAAGCAAACTGCCAGCAATGAGAGACAGAAGGCTTTCTTTTAAAAGAACTGAAAAGCACAATAGCAAAGAGAAAGACATGCAAATGTAACTAAAAACTTTTTTTTTTAAGAATAAGTCAATTTCATGTTTTAAAACAAACCAGCCTGGGACAAAATACTTGCCTCACAAATGACTTGTAAATAATTGCTCTAACCCTAGATATAAATAAGAAAAAAAAAATCACCCAACAAAAGAGTACAGACAGTATATGAACCTACAACTTTAGAAAACCTAATCAAACTCTAATAAGTAAATGAAAAGACACTCAATACCACTGATAACCAGATAAATTAAAAAAAAAAGGAGATAATATTTTTGTCCTTCGGGCTGGAAAAAAGTCACTATAATTATAGTCTAACTACTGACAGATACTCTCCCTAAGAATGGAAATTGATCAACCAATTTGTAAAGCAATTAGGCAACACATAAAAAAGTTCAAAATGTGACTACTGTTAAAAAAAAAGTGACCTAACATCTTCTCTTGTTAGTATCTATTCTAGAGAAATCACCAGTACATAAAATAATGAAAATGTACATAGATATTCATTGCTACAATGTTTGTAATAGTAAAATATTGGGAACACTCTAAGCATATATCAGAAGAAAATTGGGTAAATAAAAGATGATATAGATAGATAGATAGATAAATCTAAAAGCAATTTTTGCATAAAAATAAGAGTTGTTCAATAGTGCAAAAACAGAATTCAATTGATATAAATGTGTAAATCACATAAAACAATATTATAAATTCTCTATGCCAACATATATGTTCATTTACAAGTTTATTTTTAATAAAATAATATATACCAGTTAAGATACGATTGTATCAAAAGAAAAAAGAAGTGGGTAGGTAGAAGCTGGTCAGTTTTATCTCCAATGTTATAATTTTCTTTAAGTTATTGTGTTTGTATATTACATAATTTTGAAAAAACATGAAAAATAAACTATTTTCTTTAATTATGACACAGATCGTATTATGGAAACCTATAGAAATTTCAAGGACTTTCAAAGTTAAATCTTAACAACCAGGTTGATGCAAATTATTGGAATTTTGAAAATATCAAGTAGGAAGCAGAAAGGGATGAAAACTTAAGCAAACATTTTTTTTTCCCATCTATCATAAGGAAGTGTCATTAAATTATATTTTAAGCTACGGAAATGCTATTACAGATATAAAAGCAATCTGTGGTAACTGGAGGAGAAATACGTATCCACTAGCACTCTGATAAACTGCTAGGGTTTCTGCTTTTTTATTTCTTATTCTTTGGAAAAGCATAAAGGAACTGATAAGATGGTTTAATTAAAAGAAGTAGAAAAAATAGTGTCCTGGGAGATAGCCTAATAATACTGCCATTACTTCCACATGCGCTCAGCTCTAGGTCTTATTGCCTATCTGAAAGAATACAGCATATTATGAAGCAAAATTCTTTTTTCTCTGTGTTACTTTTATCCCTGAAATATACATAAGAGAAGAAAGGTAAATTTCCTTTTCTGCTCTAATTTTAAAAAATTCTGTTTGCAAGATTCACGTATTTGTTCTAATATAGACACTATGTGTAATTATCTCATCAACTGAGCAAACTATTTACAATCTTAAAAACAAAGCCTTATGCATAATTTTATTTAAGTCAATTTGTGATTCATTCATCTGTGAAAAATAGAGGCATGACATTTATTTAACAGCAGCTAGTGTGCTATGGGCCATTTTTCCTCCCTTGGCCAGGATACATTTTTCTTGGTTGGAATCTCATTGCAGTCTTTTCTCTGGGTAGAGGTGCAGTTTCATATTCTTTTATAGAATTCAGAGTTTGGTCACATGGCATAGAAATATCATTCTAGTTCATGCACCGTATCTTCACTCCAATATTCCTGGTGATCAGTGTGCATGCACAGCTCAGTTTCTCTTACTATTGGCACAGCAAACACTTTCTAATTTAGAAATGTCACAGCGAGTTAATATGACCCATCAGTGACTACATCGTATAAGTCAATGTAAATTACCTGATTACATAGTGTAAACACACACACGCACATGCACACACACGCTATGCATATAGTACACATATATATGGATGTATATATTCATTTATGTATTTCCATTTGATTACTGAGTAATCATTCTTACTCTATACTCTGCACTCACACACACACACACACACACTCACACATTCTTGCACATTTATGGGGTCTCAGGTGGAGTAAAGCAAGAACTGACACAATGAACATAGCTGAAAGAGAAAAATAGGCTAATTTTATAATTATTATTTTTTTATATTTATTTTATAATTATAAATATAATTATAAATATTTTATAATTATTTATAATTATTATATTTATTATTAGGCAGAATTGAGGCTTAAAGAAATTAAATGACTTTCCAAATGCATACACTATACATCTACAATGCCCAAATCATTCTTCCTGGAGTTAAATCCACATAGCCAATGTATAACCTCTCATTTTATTCTTTATTCAGAATTCTTTTTTAAAGTTTTTTATGTTTATTAATTTTTGAGAGACAGTGCATGCTCAAGCCAGGAAGGGGCAGAAACAGAAGAGAACAGAGGTTCCAAAGTAGGCTCTGTGCTGACAGCAGAAAGCCCGATGCAGGCCTCGAACCCATGAACCCTGAGATCATGACCTGAGCCGAAGTCGGATGCTTTAATGACTGAGCCACCCAAATGCGCCTTTATATGGAATTCTTAATGTAGAATTGGGTCAGAAAAACAGCGGGCTCCTCTAATGTTCTTCTGACTTTGAAGGAAACAGGTGAGGGAAGAAACGTCATATCCACCCAGACGGATGAAACAATTAGAAATGCCACAGATGCACGTCAACCTGTGTATTATTTACGTATGGCCATATAATATATCCAAGGAATGTTCAGATTCAAACTGTATTACAGCTATCCTTAAAATTCTTACCTCAGGCAACTAAGTGGCTCAGTCGTTAAGCATCTGACTTTGGCTCGGGTCATAAACTCACGGTTGGTGAGTTCAAGTCCCACGTCGGGAGAGCTTGACCCCGCTTTGGATAAAAAAACATGAGCCCTGCTTCAGGGCAGCCCCGCTTCTCTGTCTCTGTCTCTCTCTGCCCCTTGTGGGATTCTCTCTCTCTCTCTCTCTCTCTCTCTCTCTCTCTACCTTTCACTCAGTTGCTCTCTCTCTTTCCCTCTCAATAAATACATACATACATACATACATAAAATTTTCACCTCATTAAATGTTTTCATCTTTACATGATTCTCTTTCCCAGAAAGACAAAGCAAAGAAAAAATACAGATAAGAAGAAATGATTAAACCACCTGATGTTGATTTTCTTTTATACTGTCTCTTAGACCCGAGTTTACTAAGCACAGTTTCAACCAAAATGTTACCATTCAGTATTGGGGTTGAGATTTTATAGTATTATCTATAATACTAAAGCCAACTTTCCAGACTCTGGCACAATTGGTGGCAAGACCTCACAGTTTCGCTGAGTTGGGCCCCGGGCCTTAGGTAGTACTTGGGACAGAATTTTAGAAACTCTAGAAAAAACTCGAGTTACTTATTGAGAAAGAATCAAGTAAATATTAAATGTTAAAGCTTCCTTTTCTCTTTCTCTTTTTCTTTGAAAGTGATACCAAGAGTTGAGTTACTAATAAAATCATAACCATTAGCCTGCTCAAATTTAATATACACATTTTCTTGTGGTCTTGGACTTGGAGAGGTGACTTAACACTCACGAGGGCAGAATTTTTCTTTTATTGAGGTGGAACATAGCCTTAAACATAGTATATATGCATATAGTCCAAATTAAAATTCTTATTTTGATATGAACACATATAAAAACTATTATTTTGCTGATATTTTTCAGAATTGTCTTCATAGTCTATGGCAAGAGAAAAAAGAGAACATTTTTTTAATGTCTATTTCTTCTTACTTTCACTAAGGCTTTCAACATACTTCCAGAGAATTTTATGGCGGATTTAATGCTGAAGAAAATGTTATCTTATTTTTAGTTGAATAAATTATTATGCCCCCAAATAAGCCTTTCCTTTTCCTTTAATTTGCAAACAACAGTATAATACCTTGTTACAAACTTGCAGCAATTTCTTCTCAGAAATTCGGGAGGAAAGTGACCTCCCTCCTGGTAACTATAAAATTTGTTTTGACAACCTCTGAACATGGGCATTCCATAGTCTGGAATTTTTGATCATCTGAACTCTTCCTCTCCACAGAAAACATTTCCCAATTGTGCGTTAACTTCCCTTGTACACTGAGCAAAAACAGACCTCAGTATATCCAGAAGCATCTTTGCAAGGATCTGGAGTTTTCATCAGTGATTTTTGTTTATCAAGTTCAACCCGGATGGAATGCCAGTGGACTAGTGTATTATTTACTAGAATGTACTCAAATAAGTATATATGTGATGTCACGAATTTTCCACGCAACACCTTTTCACTGCCAACTGCTTGTCAAAATATTTAGAAGTACAGGTTCCACCACCAATTTCTCAGGTGGCACCAAATTACTTTAGGTAGCAAATCCTTAGCATTAGCAAAGAATGTGTGCAAAAATCTTCTAGAGGACCTGCTTTCATGGCTAACATCATAGCCTACCGTATCATTAATTTCTATATCCGGAAAAGAAAATAATAACACCAGAATAACACAGTTCCTATGAGGTTTTCATGAGGTCAAGAGGAAGAGCTGAGATTTCTGGATGGCAGTGAAACAGAGTCCCGGGCAACCTGACGGCATCTGCCCTCCAGCCCCAGAACAGCTGCTTCTCCAATTTGTTCTTCAACCAAACTTACATGACTTTACCTGATTAAGGTAATCAAAAGTCAGAATGTTAAATATATGAATACAAAGATTATACTCCATTTCCCTTTTTTGCAAAAATCCTGCAGCTTGTAATGAATGATCTTTTATATACTTCACCTCCTATCAGCTGGCATGTAAGGTCCTTCATGACTGTGACACGATCTCTATCAATATCCAGTAACATTGATTACCTTGCTCTCTTGCAGACACGAAACCTCCAATAATCACGGAACCCAAAAAAAGGCTGGATTTCCTCCTCTCCTACCACCAACACCAGAAGCAACAACAAAAATAAAATACCTTTTATTTTATATATCAGTGTCTCATATCTGCATAATCTTTGCTTCCTTGTTTTTTATTTCCTACTATTCATCATTAGCCTTGCAACGTTATCTACAAATATATTTTAAATCTTGCTACTTTTCTCCGCTGCCTTTCAGTGCTAAGACCTAGAGTTTCAACCCCCTCCCTTCCCTGGATCAATGCAAGACTTTGAGTTGGGCTCCTTGCTCCCATTGGCATTTCCAAGTATTGTTCATGCACCTGAAGGGGCACCATTCTTATAACAGACATGGTATATTTGTTTATTTATTACAACACTTTTCTTAGGATGGAAGAATTGTCATATTCTGACAAAATCTTAATAATATGATAATACACATTTTCTGACAGGTAGAAGTGAAGTGTCTTAATAGATACTTTTTTCTAATTTACAAGAAAGCATTATGTGGGTTATTGGCATCTCTATTTCCTGCCTACAATCTATTCTCCACACAGCAAGCTGGAATAATCTTTTTTTAAACAGGTGCGAGATTATGTTAATCCTCTGTTTAAAACCCTGCTATGATTCTCATTATATCTTGAATAAATTTCTAATTCCCCACCATTGCTCCTCAGTCCTTAAAGAACTTGACCCTGGCCTATTTGCACAAGCTCGTCTTAAACCTATCTGCCAAATGTTCATCATAACTTCAGCCAACCTGGCTTCCCTTCATTTCCTCGAACATGAAACACTTTCCCTCGTCAAGTTTTATGCACTTGCTGTTTCTTCTGCCTAGAAAATTATTTTCTCTTATCTTCACATGGCTGGCTCTATTTCAATCTTTTCATCTTTGTTAAAATATTACCTCTTTGGAGAGGCCAACAGCATTAACTTTCTAAAGGAGTATTCTTTTCCCTTCCCAGTTAGTCTACCTTATCACCCTACTTGTGTATTTCATAGAATCTGTTGTAAGCCACAAACACACTTTTATTTAGTGGCCATCTTTTAATCTTTGGCCTTTCTCCGATAAAATATTAACCCATGTAATTAAGAATGTCCCACAATTATCTCAAACACCACAAATGGTGTTTGGCGCTTAGCAGGCATTCACTACATTAAAAAAAAAAAATATTCTAACTCTTTTGGTCTTTTAGGTGACTTCTATGAACTGAATTATTTACCCCTAAAATTCCTATAATAAACCTCTAATCCCCAAAATTTGGATCTTTAGAAGATGATTAATGTTAAATGAGGTCATAAGGGCAGGGCTCTAATCTGACAGATCTGATGAATTTATAAGAAAAGTCTCTCTCTCTCTCTCTCTCTCTCTCTCTCTCTCTCCACACACACACTCAGAGGACTGATTATGTGAGGTCAAAATGGCCATCTGCAAGTCAGGAAAAGAGCCTTCAACAGAAAAGGAGCCTTGTTTGGGGCGTCTGGGTGGCTCTGTCCATTGAGCATCTGACTTTGGCTCAACACATGATCTCACCATTCTGGAATTCAGGAACCAAATCAGGCTCTGTGCTGACAGCTCAGAGCCTGGAGCCTGCTTCAGATTCTGTGTCTCTTTCTCTCTGCCCCTCCCCACTTGCACTCTGCCTCTCTGTCTCTCTTTCAAAAATAAACATTAAAAAAAATAAGAAAGAAAGAAAGAAAGAAAGAAAGAAAGAAAGAAAGAAAAAGAAAGAAAGAGAGAGAGAGAGAAAGGGAGCCTTGCCAAAACCTCAATCTTGGGTTTTCCAGCCTTTAGGGCTACTTGAAAATAAATTGTTAAGTCACCTAGTCTGTGACTTATTATGACAGGCCATAGTCTTATTATGGCAGGCCACACAGATTAAGAGAGTGACCAGTGCTAAGCACTGTCTGTATGCCATCTGTGTATTGAAGCATAGAGTTATTGCCTAATTTTTTTCCCACTGTATCCCAAGTGTCTCACTAAGCCATAATAGGACATGAAAAAACAAAATGTGCTTTATGACCATATTTATGATCATATTTGATTTTGATTTCGATTTTGAAAACACTAAATTCTTGAGAACTATAGAAGAAATACAGTCAAATGATAGAGAAGAACTAGGATGAACTGCTGGTTCATGAGTAACAAAATTTAGATAGCTCTGCTCTCTTCATTCTCACTTGTTGACATGCTTTACATTTAGAGGATCCAACTCAAGTATGTTCTCCTTCTATCCTTCCCAGCACATTTAATTAGCCTTCTTGCACCCCCTAGGCCCAATGCATATACTCTTCTGTGGTACTGATTCAATTCTGCCTTGTTGTTAAGGTTATTAGTCAATACCTGATCTCTTCCACTAAGTTGGAATCTACTTTGGAGTCAGGGATTTGCTGTGTCCAGAAATCGTCCTCAACGATTTTTATTTTAAAGTGAATGAGTGAATAAACAAAATAAATGAATAAGCGAATGGGGAAGAAAGAAACACTGATACAAAAGTAAGGCAATTCCTCCCAATTGTTGGAAGTTACATCCCTGAAGATACCTCATTAGCATGCCTGAGATTGGCAAATTTGAAATTCCAGAAAATAAGTAACAAAAAAATATATATATGTATGTTTTCATGTATGTATACATGTGTGTGTATATATATATATATGTTTATATATATATGCATAATATGTGTGTATATGTTATGTAAAATTTACAGTGATATTTTCTCACTCTGACCCTCCTGTCTCCTTAAGATAACTCTTGACTACATTCGGCCCACCCAGGGAATCCAGAATATTCCCATCTCAAGACCCTTAACTTAATCACATCTGTACATTTCCATTTGCCACTTTAGAAAACACATTCACTGATTCTGAGGATTGGGATGTGGACATCTTTCAGGAGCCACTATTTTATATACCACACAGCCTATTGGACAATAGTAGCAGAGCTTATGACCATGATTTTTTGGAACTGGCTATCAAAAACTAGTGAGGAAATCAATTTCTCATGATCTAGAGAGAGTGAGGGCAAAAAACTTTTTCATGTTCTCTTTAAGAGCCTGCACCAAAAGTATATAAATATCAAAATGTAAGTTAGTTTGCAAATATTAAACTGTGTTAAGTTCAAATAAGCATTGATTACAGATACTTAAAAGAAAAAAAAAAAAAAAACAAATCCTAGGACTTTAAATAGAATAACACAGGGGAGCCTGTGTGGCTCAGTCAGTTAAGCATCCAACTCTTGATTTGGGCTCAGGTCAAGATCTTGCGTTCGAGAAATCGAGCCCTGGATCACACTCTGTGCTGGGAGTTTGGAGCCTGCTTGGGATTCTTTCTTTCCCTCTCTCTCTCTGTCCCTCCCCTTCCTCTCAAAATAAATAAATTAACATTTTTTTAAAGTTAAAAATTAAAAATGGAAAAACATACACACAACTGCTTAGTTAATATTTATTCAGTATTTTCTGTATTTTATATATACATATATATGTATATATACATGTATATATACACATGCAATATATACAAATATATTCTTTATATATATATGGAGAGAGAAAGACAGAAATTAACTACAGAAATCTGCTGACTGCAAGCTAGAGAAAAGTCACTGGTGTAATTCAGTCCAAGTCTAAAGGCCTGAGCAAGAGTCCAAGTCCCCAGTATTAGAGGGCTGTGGGAATAAAGCACAGTCTGAGTCTAAAGGCCCCAGAACCAAAAGCAGTGATATCTGAGGACTGAGGACAAAAAAGATGGATGTTGCAGCTTAAGCAGAGAGGGCAACTTTGTCTTTCCTCCACCTTTTTGTTCTGTTCAAGCCCTCAGCGGGTTGGATGATTCCCATCCACATCAGTCTACCAATTCAAATGCTAATCTCTTCTAGAGACACCATGACAGACTCATCCAGAAATAATGTTTCACAAGCTATCTGAGCATTCCTTAGCCCAGTCAAGTTGACACATAAAATTAATTCTTGCAAAGTGTATGTACATGTGTATATTGTAAATCCTTAAAGAAAATATAAAAGAAACAATGCAAAGATAATTAGATAAAATGCCAATCGATGTTTTAAAATGTCAGTAGAAAAGAAATAGTTATATCTGAATAACCAAAAAGAAAAAAGAAAAAAAGAAAAGAAAAGGCAATAACAGGGAACAGGACAAACAAACAAAAGAGATGGGAGAAACTGAAAATATATAAAATTGGTAGATATTAATCCAACCACCTTATAATTACATTTAATGAAAATGGTCAGAACAATTAAAATTCAGTGACTGTCAAATTAAGTAAGAAGAAATCAAGATCCAAGAATATTCTGTCTCCAAGAAAACCAATTTAAACATAATGACATATAGGTAAAAAGTGAAAGGATGGCAACAAATTTGATGATTAAATACAAATCAAAAGAAAGCTAGAATAGCTGTACTGATGTCAGAAAAAAAAGTAGACTTCAGAACAAGGGAAAATACTGAGAAAAGGGGCCAATACATGACTATAAAGGGTCAATTCATTAAGAAGAAATAAAACTTCTAAATATATATGCACCTAACAACAAAGCTTCCAAACTCAAGAAGCAAAAATTTAATAAAACTGAATAGTTAAAAAGACACTTATACCTAAAGACTTCAATACTTCTCTATCACAGATAGAACAATTGGATGGAAAATCCTATCAACCAGCTTGATCTAATAGATATTTATAGATCAATATCCAACAATAGCAAAATAGATATTCTTTTCAAGTACATGTGGAACATTCGCAAACACAGACCATATTCTTAGACACAAAACAAACCTTTACATATTTAAAAGGATAGAAATCATACAAAGTATTCTCAGGCCATATAGAATTAAACTGAAAATCAGCAATAGAAAGCAACTAGGAAATTCTCAAATATTTGGCAATTAAACAACATAATGTAAGTAATTCATGGAACAAAGAGGAAGACTCAAAGGAATTAAAAAATATTTTTAAATGAATGTAAATAAAAATAAAATATCAAAATTTGTGAAGCTAAAGTAGTGCTTGGGGGAAATTTGCAGCACTAAAATATCTCTATTGGAAACAAAAGATCCCTGTGGTAGTTTAAAATACATTGTCAAATTCTTTGATTCTCCTCCCTTTCAAGAGGTGAAGCTCCTTCTTTGAGGATAGACTAAAGGTTACTTGATTTCATGATGTATTACAAGGTCACAGTAATTAAGACAGAGTGGTATTGGTGTCATGATAGGCAATCAGATCAAAGGTCCAAAATATAGTCTGGAATTAGACCCACAGACATATACAAATAACAACTGTGACAAAGATACAAATACAATTAGGTAGAAAGAGCATAGATAGCCTTTTTAACAAGTAGTGTTGGCACAATCGGACTTTCATTCATCACAAAAACAATAAAACTTGACCCATACCTCACTCCTTTTACAAAAATTGGCAAAAAATAAATCATACCTAAAGAACTATAAAACTTCTTGAAGAAAACATTGGAGAAAATCTTTGTGACCTCAGATTAGGCAAAAAATGCACAATATATAGAGGTACCTGGATGGTTCTGTCAGTTGAGTTGACTCTTGGTTTTGGCTCAGGTCATGATCCCAGGTCATGGGATTGAGACCCACATCAGTCTCCATGCTGAACGTGGAGCCTGCTTAAGATCCTCTCTCCCTCTCCATCTCCCTTTGCCCCTCTCCCCTCCTTGCACTCTCTCTCTAAAAATAAAATAAATCTTTTAACAAAAATGCACAATGTATAAAAGAAAACCATGATTAAATTTTACCAAAATTAGGAACTTTTGTGCCCTGAAAAGAATGAAAAGAGAAACCATATGTTTGACAAAAGACTAGTACCCAGAATATGTAAAGTGGTTTCAAACTGAACACTATGGTGACAAACAATACTGTTTTAAAAATAGGCAAAAGATTTGAACAGACACTTCACTAAAAAGGATATATGAATGGCATATAAGTCTATGGAAAATTGCTCAACATCACTATTCAGAAAATATGAATTAAAATCACAGTGAGATATCATTAAAGGCTCATTCAAATGACTGAAGTTTAAAGGGAATAAAATAAAATTAACAATAACAAACACCAGTGAGGATATACAGCTATTGAAACCCTCATACATCGTTGTTGGGAATGCAAATGGAACAGCAATTCTACTCGTAGGTACTCATCCAAGATAAATTAATTTTAGTTCATACCAAAACTTGTGTATGACTGTTTAAAGCAGCTTCATTCATAATTTCCAAAAACTTGAAGTAACCCATATGTTCTTCAACAACTACATGAATGAACAAACTGCAGTACATCTATAGGATGGAATACTCAGTAATAGTAGGGGGAAAATGAAGAATACAATATGGATGAATATCAGACGCATTATGCTAAGTATAGGAAACCAGACCCAGTGTGGTAGGGTCCCCTCCCTAAGGAGAAAAAACAAAACAAAACAAAACTCAAGACAACCTGGCTATATGTGTACGTGACAACATCCCTCATGATCTTGTAACAGGAGACCAGTTAATCAGACTGCATTTTTCTGTGTGTTAACATATATGGGAAACAAAGAAATATAGAATATATAAAAAATCTATGCCACATGGCGTTCGGGACTCAGTTCTTCGGGTACAAACCCAAGTGAGCGGTGCCGACACGAATGAAGTTGCTTCCTGGAAAGAAAAGCCTCAGTGTCACAACACTCTGTGTGAGAATCCTGCTACACCAGAGGCTGCATGAGACGTGATTCCATTTAGAAGACTTTCTAGAAAGACAAGACTGTCAGTACAGAAAAGAGATCAGTAGTTTCTAGGGGATATGAGGTAGGAAGAGAGGTTGTTTACCAGGGAGTACCCCGGGGGAACTTTTGGTTGGTGGAACCATAGTCGTAGACATTTGTGACAGTATGAACTTTTCAAAATCCATAGAGAAATCTGTGATGAAAACAGCTTTCCTTTTCTTTATAGCAAACATTTCTTTCACAGAACAGTTACCATTGAAAAACAAATAATTCTCGAAGCAGATGCATACACACACACACACACACACACACACACACACACACCGTCATTCCTTATTATTCATGGATTCCATATTTGCAAATTTGCCTGCTAGCTAAAATTTATTTGGAACCTCAAAAGCAGTACTTAGAATCCTTCATCGTCATTTATGGGCATGGGCAAATACAGGATTTTGAAAAATTTGAGTCACATGGTCTGCACCTTCCCAGATGAGACCGAACAAGACAACACTTTGCCTTCTTATTTCAACTCTCATACTGTAAATGAGCGTCCTTTGGGGTGTCTATCTAGTGCCACATTTTTCACATTTTTGTGCTTTTTGTTGGTGATTTCATTGTTTACAATGCCCCCCCCCCCAAGAATACTGCTTCAGTGCTGTCTCATGCTTCCAAGGCTGGGAAGTCTGTCATGTGCCTTAGGGAGAAAATATGTGCATGAAATAAGCTTCATTGAGGCTGGAGGTACAGTGTGGTTGGCCATGAGTTCAGTGCTCATGAATCAACACCATCTAGTATACCAAGAATCTGTTTACAAAAACACACATAAAACAAGATTATGTACTGATCATCTAATGAAAATGTTGTGATCAGAGGCTCCGAGGATTCGCCCTAGGAGAAATGGTTCAGTATTCATTATGTCAGTGTTCACAGTGACATAGGACATAACCACTGTGACTAATGACAGCCAAGTGTATTATATAGGTTTATATACATGTATAAAAGATATACATAATTATATATTTGAAATAGCATTACATTTAATTCTAAACCTTACAAAAGTCAATAAGTGACCATTTTTTAAACTCCTAGACTAGGTTTCATACTTGTATAATCTTGTATAACTTGTACAATGCTGAAATCATTTTTGCAGTCATATCCCTTCTGGAGCTTATTCTCAGTTCAAAGACTTTATGTAATAAAGTTTGGCATCACAAGTCACTTTTCTGTGGTCTTCTTCAAATTTCAAGTTGTTCAGTGATTTCCAGTGGGAAGGGTACAGCTTAATTCCCTCTTAGCGGTAGTGTGATTGCAATGGACATTTTGTTCAATTTACATTTTATCAGAACCCCGAATCTAATCTCTCCCTCTCTCAACCAACAGAAAGAATGAAAAGATGAGAAAAAAAAGTCGCATATTTCCTTCTATCTAGTCTCTGCTCTTAACTTTCAATAAACAAAACCATATAGTGTTTCTACCTGTATTTTAGGATCATGGTTATCATCATTTATTCTATAATTAGAAAAGCATTATTGATTAGTCTTTCTTAAAAGTAGAGAACTTTTCTTTATACATGAAAGTTCAAGAATTTAACTATGCTCTACAGGGGTTACTTGAAATACACTCACATCTCTCTTAAAAGCTGATGTTGCATTCAGCACCAGTAAATACTTCCAGGCTTCGTTAGTTAAAGGGACAAACACATCTGAGATGGAAATTTAAACATTTAAAGCCACTGAGGTTTTTTTAAAAGGATATTTAAAGTGTTCTCAGAAAATCAATTACAATTAAACTGTGATAATGTTTGAGGAGGTGGCAAAGAAGAGACATCAAAACCAAAGCCTTCCCAGGGAAATGAAACATAATTCCTTTTTCCTCCCTCCTTCCCTCCCTCCTTCCTACCCCCTTTCCTCCTCCCTTCTTTTTTCCTGCCTTCCTTTTTCCTTGTTCTTCCCTTCTTTTTCCCCTTTTTTCTTCCCTTCGTTCTTTCCTTCTTATTTTATTCATTTACTGAATGTTTATTGAGCCCTTTGCAAGTTTATATTCCATCCAGTTCAGTCTCTCTAACTTTATTTTTTATAAGGATATTTATTAGGACTAGTTCTGAACCAAAATGGGAAGTTTGTCTTCTCTGACTCTCCCCTTATGGTACCTACAACAGGTATCTCCCGCACCAGACTCAGAGAATCTCTTCTCCTCATGGCAGCCAAGTAGGGTACTTACAGCTTATCCAAGTTTGAAGGAGAAAATACACGCTGTACATGCTTTTATTTTCCCTCTGTGATGATGATAGTAACTTTGTAAACTTTAAATAATAGAGCATTTGTGATCTTTTTAAATTCTGTTGTAATTTCTCTAAGGTCTAATGATTGGGAGCATTGAGTCTTTTGGAAATACTAAAAGAGCTAAGAAAAAAAAAAATCTTAGGGAAAACGATAAGGAATTGCTTTGGAAATATCGGAGTACTGAACAGCTCTTGCTTATAAAATGGAAAAGACTTAGGAAATTCCACGGAGATAGAATTGTTTCTGGCTAAGGGCTTTATGTAAGGGATTTACACATTTTCTACTTTTTTTATTGTGAGTCATGGAATACATATCCCGTGAAGAATGCACATATGGGACTGAAACACTTTTACGTGCGTGTCTGGGCGGCACTGGAACTCTTTCAGAAAATGAATACGAACCAGTGAAAATTGTCAAATATTTAACCCATTGTAAAAATGGACCTTGGGGCTACTGAACACACATTGGGAAAATAGCAAGATTTGGCTTAGGACTCAGACTGTGGGAGGAGATGGTCCTCTGTCCAATTTTACATTTCCTGGTAGGAAATGCTGGGGCATGCAACTTCAAAGGCCTTTTGTAGGGTATTACTCTATAAAAGTCCATTTCCAGCCATGCTATTATATGCAGCTATTGAAAGCATGTTTAGAAGTGTTTTAGGGGAGAAACGGACACCAACTAGCTCCTTTCACTCTGAATAAAGGTTTGTTAATGCAATTAATTCAACAGATTTTTACTAAAGGACTCCTGATGGAGGCATTGCATTAGACACCAGGAGAAAATGATGAAAAAGCAATGGTCCCTGTCCCTACCAAAGAGCTCGTTGTTTATCTAGGCCAAGACATACCAAAAATAAACCAACAACCAAATAATTAAATGGCAAAATATATGCTATGTTATTAAATTGATTCAAACATATGTGCTCACATTCATACACGTACTGTGGCTCCAACTAAATTTCACAATCATTTGGCTTAACTCCATTGTTAACCAATATGCTTTGCTTTTATCATCAATATACTGTAGCCTTGTATGATAGTTCATATCATCAGAATATGCCATATTTTGAAATTTGCTATAATGTCATTCTGCTTTTTCCCAAAAAGACTGTCCATACTATTATGCCCATTACACTGTAACTTTGATTTAGTAGCAAGAGGCAGAATTTTTCACAGAGTATTAAACCACAGATCTGTAGGTTTGACTTCTAGGCTCAGTCATTCATTCTTGGTATGATATTGACACAATCATCTAATTTTCTGTGGCTTCCTCATCTGTCCAGTAGGAAAATAATACTTTCCCTGCTAACTAAAAATAAAACAAACATAGACAAAAAATATTTATTAACCAATAACAAGACAAAGTAGCAAATATCCTTAATTTTCACACTAACATGCAAAAACTTCTTTTACCAATTTTCTTACCTTGAAGTGTCTGCTTATATTAATATTTGATTAAACAAAATTATATAAATAAATTTGATAAAGAGGTCTCAAAATTTCACATTAATGTGCCCAAATAAATTTTAAAATTGAGAAGCAGGGGTACCTGGGTGGCTCAGTCAGTTAAGTGTCCGACTCTTGATTTCATCTCAGGTCATGATCTCATGGTATATGGGATCAAGCCCCTCAGGGGGCTCTACACTGGTGATGCAGAGCCTGCTTGGGATTCTCTATCTCCCCCTCTCTCTCTGCCCCTTCCCTGCTTATGTTCTCTCTCTCTCTCTCTCTCTCTCTCTCTCTCTGTCTCTCTCCCTCTCTCTCTCCCTCTTCCTCTCCCTCTCTCTCAAAAAAAAAAAAAAATAAGAAAACATTCTAGAAAATAAAAGTTTTAATAAATAAACAAAATTGAGAAGCAAAGATAATATGTAACAGAAGTGACTTTTAAACTATGGTGCTCAACTTGAGATCTTTATCAGAGATATTTTAATTAGTGCCATGAAGTCATTATACTTTATCCTATAGCTTCCCTCGTGTCAAACATGTCAAAGTGCTTTTAAAAGAAAATAGAGATTCAATTCTATCTTTCAAGGAAATATGATTTTATTTTTATGCCAAACTTCTCAGAGCTTATTAATAATCCACAAAGGAAATGCAGAGCCACAAAGCATTTTCACAGAAAGCATCACCTCAGATGCAAAGGAAATAAAAAGCCACCTGAAAACCCACAACTTTAATGGCTCTTCTTTAATAATGAAAAAGCATTCAATTCTCTGCTCAATAATCCTATTAGAGCCACCACTTTGAAAATTTATACCAAAATAATCAGTTTAAAGTAAACGATTTTTCTCAGAAAGCACTTTTGGTCTGAAATCATATTTCTCCAGTTTTTATCTAGTATGATTTTAAGGGCCAATCCTAAGGCATGATAATAGAATGCTGACTGATCCTTAATCAAATATCAGCTAGTCACTACCACAACTGTGAGCAGTTCTAATAAAATGTAATTTTGTACTCTCTTTCTCATCTTCTTTGCAGAGAAGCTTGTTACTGCATAGAAATAGTAAATAATGGATTATCATACCAATTGTCCCTAAAGATTAGTGTGTGAATTAGGGAAATAAAAACCTATCAATCCCTTCTTTTTAAGTATTTTTCTGAAATTGAATATGACTGCAGGACTTTCTAGCTATACAAAACAAAGATTAATTCTTAACTCTTATTTGTTCCATCGACTACAGATCAGGTTGTGTTTTACTTGATATTCTTTCAAGGCCTGACCAGGAAATATGATAAGGCAGAAATTCTAGTAAGCTAAGAAACTGGGTTTGCCAAAACAGCTAAACAATCAGGCAGGGAAGAACATCATGTGTGAGCTGGGCTGGGCTCAGTCAAGATGCTTAGAAGAGAACAGGAACAGCTAGGGGAACATTGGCATACAAAGGGCAAGTACAGAGAGCAAATTTGGTTATGCTTCACATTGGTTTCTATGAACTCCATTTAAAAGGTGCAGAGAGAAACAAAAGACAACCAAATTGGCAAAGAAGAGATCAAACTTACAATATTTGCAGATGACATGATACTCTATGTAGAAATCACAAAAGACTCCCCCCAAAAACTGCTAGAACTAATACATGAATTCAACAAAGTCACAGGATATAAAATCAACATGCAGAAATCTGTTGCATTTCTACACACCAGCAATGAAGCAGAAGAAAAAAAAATCATGGAATTTATCCCATTTTCAATTATAATAAAAACAAGAGGATACCTAGGAATAAACCTAACTGAAGAGGTAAAAGATCTGTATTCTGAAAACTATAGAACACTTATGAAACAAATTGAAGAAGACACAAACAAATGGAAAAGCATTCTGCACTCATGGGTTGGAAGAAGAAACATTGTTAGAATGTCTATAATACCCAAAGCAATCTATGCATTTAATGCAATCTCTATCAAAACACCAGCAGCTTTTTTTGCATAGCTAGAGCAAACTATCCTAAGATTTGTATGGAATCAAAACAGACACCGAATAGCCAAAGCAATCCTAAAATAGAAAAACAAAACTGGTGGCATCATGATTCTGGATTTCAAGCTGTATTACAAAGCTGTCATCGTCAAAACAGTATGGTACTGGCACAATAACAGACACATAGATTAATGGAACATAATAAGAGAACCCAGAAATGGGCCCACAATTGTATGACCAACTGATCTACAAAGCAAGAAAGAATATCTAATGGAAAAAAGACAGTCTCTTTGGGAAAAAGCACTGGGAAAAATGGACAGTGACATGGAAAAAAAAGAAACTGGACCACTTTCTTACACCACACACAAAAATAAACTCAAAATGGATGAAAGACCTAAATGTGAGACAGGAAACCATTCAAAATCCTAGAGGAGAACACAGGCAGCAACCTCTTTGAACTTGGCCACAGCAACTTCTTATTTGACATGTCTCCAGAAACAAGGGAAACAAAAGCAAAAATGAACTATTGGGACCTCATCAAGACAAAAAACTTCTGCACAGTGAAGGAAACAATCAATAAAACTAAAAGGCAGCCTGTGGAATGGGAGAAAATACTTGTAATTGACATATCTGATAAAGGGTCAGCATCCAAAATCTATTAAGAACTTATCAAAGTCAACACCCAAAAAACCAAATAACCTAGTTAAGAAATTGCCAGAAGACATGAATAGATATTTTTCTGAAGAAGACATCCAGATGGCTAACAGACACAGGAAAAGATGCTCAACATCACTCATCATCAGGGAAATACAAATCAAAACCACGATGAGATACTACCCCACACCTGTCACAATGGCTAAAATTAACAACACAGAAACTCCAGATGTTGGTTAGCAAGGATACAGAGAAAGGGGAACCCTCTGGCACAGTTGGTGGAAATGCAGATTGATACAGCCACTCTGGAAAACAGTATGGAGGTTCCTCAAGAAATTAGAAATAGAACTACTCTATGATCCAGCAATTACATTATTTGTTATCTACCCAAAGAATACAAAAACGCAGATTTTAAGGGCTGCATGTACCCCAATGTTTATAGCAGCATCATCAACAATAGCCAAACTATGGAGAGAGCCAAAATGCCCATAGACTGACAAATTAACAAAGAAGATGTGGTATATATATGCAATGGAATATTACTCAGCCATCAAAAAGAATGAAATCTTGGGGCACCTGGGTGGCTCCGTCAGTTAAGCATCCAACTTTGTCTCAGCTCATGATCTCAGTTTGTGAGTTCAAGCCCTGCGTCAGGCTCTGTGCTGACAGCTCAGAGCCTGGAGCTTGCTTCAGATTCTGTGTGTCCCTCTCTCTCTGCTCTTCCCCAGCTTGTGCTCTGTCTGTCTGTCTCTCTTAGAAATAAATAAATGTTAAAAAAAAAATGAAATCTTGCCATTTGCAATGACATGCATGGAGCTAGAATGTATTATGCAAAGTGAAATAAGTCAGGGAAGGAAAAATGCCATATGATTTCACTCACACATGGAATTTGAGAAATAAAATAGATGAATATATGCAAGTGGAGGGAGAGAGGGAGGGAAACCATGAGAGACTCATAATGATAGAGAACTGTAGGTTGATGAAAAGAGGTGGGAGATGGGCTAGATGGGCGATCGTACTAAGGAGGGCACTTGTTGTGATGACCACTGGGTGTTGTATGGCAGTGAGGAATCACTGAATTCAACTCCTGAAACCAATATTGCACTCTATGTTAACCACATTTTTGTTGTTGTTGTTAAAAAAAAAAGTAATAAAAAACTAAGTAGAAGTTGCAGAGAGTAAATGTGCACAGGCGAGAGAAGGACACTACTTTTAAATCCGCTTTCCTGACATGGATTTAGGAGGAGAACAAAGGGCAACAAGTAAAAATAGTAGAAATGTCAAATATTTATTAATTTAGACTGCCGATTCTTCCGCTGGTCTTCACTACTGCCTTTTCTTTCTCCTCCATGTCACTTCCCTATTCAAAACCTTGAAGTTGCCTGGTTGATAAAGTCCACGATGCCTGAGTTTCAGACTCTCCTGCTTACGTCTACCTACTGATCTAGTCTCAGCTCTCATTACCTCATGCTTCCTAAAATAGAGTTATTTAGTCTTACTTCTAAAACTTCCACAAACCAGACCTAAAACTTTAGACAAACTAGAGTGTTCACTTCCCCAAACTCATTTGTTTCCTCACCTTTACACCTTTATTTACACTCTGTTTTTCTGCCTGGAAAATCTCCCTCACCAAATGCCATCCATACTCATAAAGGCTCTGTCCAATGTCACCCTCTTCCAGGAAGCCTCCTGAAATTCTTATCTCAGCCCCAATTCATTTCTGCCTACTCCTCGCATCCACAGTACTACACTATTCCTTTTATTCTAAAATATATAGCATTCTGCACTCCCTCACAGTTACTTATATGCCTTACAACCGGAGTAGTATAAACTACTTGAGAGTAGAAATCCAATGTACACACTTCAGTTCTCCACAGTGGTTAAGAAAGTGCTGTCTTGTCTTAATAGGTTCCCGTGCCTGTTGCATAAATTAAGTCTTGTTCAAAATTATCTCCTCTGAAAAATAAAGCCAATGGACTATTAAAGGAAATATTAGGAAAATAGATGGGTGATAAAATTTTGGATGGGGAGAAAAATATGGCTGCTATCAAAACCAACTACAATTCCCAGGGAATTGTTAGCTCTTTCCTCCTTGGTTTCTTAGGCAACTGAGCCAGACAACTTTTCTATGTGATACGTTTGTTATACAGTGTATCTCACACACTCTGACATTGATTAACTGCTTAAAACTTTACTTTAGAAAGAGGAAGAAATAGCAGAATGCATTATTTTTGCTTTTTAAAATTGCTTAGCATCAATTGCGTGAGGATATTTTTTATGGTAACTACCAGATAAAGGCGAGTGCATCTAGAGTGGATGGATGAAAAGAGAAATAGAGAGAGGGAAACAGAGAACACAGACGAGAGATGGAGATTATATACAGTCATGGTTGACAGAATGACTTACTTGTACTTGCTTCAAGCACAGGTAATAATCTTTCATTTCCCATTGGCTAGAAAATATATCAACTGAAACTTTCCTTTACTCATCTTCATATATTATATATATATATAATATATATATAATATATATATATGAAGAATATATATATTATATATATATAAGAATATATATATATATGAAGAATATATATGTGTGTGTGTGTGTGTGTGTGTGTGTATAATCTCAAGGCCTTATAGCAACTGTGTGTGTGTGTGTGTATAATCTCAAGGCTTTATAGCAACCAGAAATATCCTACATTTTAAAATATTAATAAGTACTTTGTTGTCAGTATATAAGACAAAATATATAGAATACATACTAAGACTCTTAAGAGCTATAGAAAATTTTAATTCATTGGAAATGAAAGTGTCAAAGCCACATTTTTATTTTTACGTGTTATACCAAGAACATTAACTTCTAAATTTTCAAATATTTCTTTTTAAAAT
>NW_026059030.1:0-12400 GCF_023721935.1 Panthera uncia | reverse complement strand
AGCAGTGAGAACATATTACATAACTAGATTCAGGCATATATTGATACATATGAAATCAGTCAGCCTTTCCATACAATGCATCTTCTTGAGACTTTAGTTCTTTATTGATTCAGTTTCCTGATCAATGCAAACTTGACACTACACTTTGACTTTAAGATATCAGAATTATGACTCTACTCAAATTCTCATTTCAGAAGTAGGTGTGTCAAACTGCTCTAGGTAGAAATTAGAGAAATAAGTTTTCTAAATAGAGATAATTGAAAAATTTCTGCCTGTTATCTTCTCATGAGGCATCTCCACTTAAGATCACATTGCTATCACATTTTAGAACCAGTTCTCCTGAGTTCCTGATTCCCTAACTTCCATGTTTGAACCTAGAAATCTATGATCACAACATATTCAAAGAAAGGTTTGGAGTCTTCTGAACTTCCTATGGATATTTTTTTCGGTTTAAAATGGTTAATTTAGGATTAAAAACATGGCTATAGAAAATTGATGGGCTTCTCTTTCTTGTCTCCCTGAGGAAATATTTGCTAAACTTTTGGAATCACCAGAAGGCTTGGTCTTACTGTCTTTCTTGGCAGGTATCTGCTCAGACCTTGTTGTGGGCCATGCAGCAGGCATTATCACTAGTCTCCCAGAAGGCCGTGCCCACCTACAGGGCTGACAAACCTTTCCTCCAAGATCCTTGAAAGAATGAATGGAACATTGCTCACCTCCATTTATTTGCCATACTCTCCCTTCAGCTTCTCAAGACTAAAGAGCACAGTCTGTAGACACAGGTGAATTTCTATGGGAGAGTCAGAGCAAGTCAGCAGGAAATTACTGTTAGTTAGGGACAAAGTTCATTTTCTGGATAGTTTGACTTAAAAAAAAAATTAATTATTTATTTATTTTGAGAAAGAGAGAGAGAGAGAGAGCCATCCAGGGAGGGGCAGAGAGAGGGAGAGAGAATCCAAAGCAGTTTCTGCACTGTGAGCACAGAGCCCGACATGGGGCCAAACTCATAAGCTGTGAGATCATGACCTGAACTGAAACCAAGAGTCAGATGTTTAACTAACTGAGCCACCCAAGTGCCACTCAAGTGTCTGGATAATTTGACTTTTTAAAGAAATCTCATAAGAGAAAATACCTAAATATTCATGCTGTCAAAACATTCTTAAAGATCTGTACATGTTGCCACCTCTAAGAAAACCAGAATTCTGATGGAATGGAAAATATAGAAAAAGATATAAAATACACATCCCTAGTTATTCACATCCCTAGATAGTTACCAATTACTACAAATATACTCACGAAGGAGAAATTTTATTCCATGTTATGTGTTCAAGTCACTTGCTGACAGATGTCTTCCATTTCAGTCAATCTCTTATACCTCTGCTCTCAGAGCTGTTTATAGATACGCTAAGGGATGACCAAGTTCAAGGGCTGAGTTGTTGCAAAACCATTGCAATGAAGTTTTTAGTTGTTTCTGGAGGCTATCTGAGGAAGGAGTTTAATTTGTCTTCATGAGTGGATCCAATAATTGGGTCCTCCTTGGGTGCCCATAACAAGTCCAAGAAATTGCTATACCTACACAGAGGGCAGCATGGCATCGCTTACCTGAGGAAGCGATGAGGTTGGATAGTTGATGCTTAAAATTTTAGCAGACCTCATGCCACTGTATCCAGTACAGTAGTTGTTAAGATAGACAAGCAAACAATTGTAATTGAAAGTGGAGTCAAGCATTTAGAGGCAGAAACACTAATTAGAACTAATTGACAAGTGTTATAACACTCACCAGGGTAGCTCTTTACATAGGAAAATGATACTTATGTAAATACAGTGATTAATTGTATTCACTTAGCCATTACTTTTCTTCTTGGCATCAAGCACGACCAGAACTTGGCCATTGATTACAACTTCAAATTTATGGTAGATTTCTAAATGAACATTTCTGTTTCTCAAGGCAGTTTTGCTTCTGTCATTTATATACATGTGTGTGTTTGTGTGTGCTTGTGGTGTGCATGTGTTTATCACATTTTTATGTGTGTGTGTTTTACTATTACATCTCTGTTGGATATAGATACAGTTTGTAACCATCTTCAATCTCTGTTGTGGAACTTACTTTCAATCCACTGGCATATTGAAAAGACGTTCCAGGCTGGTAAACATAAGTTTAATTATTTGCTATACTTTTTTTATGATTTAAATATTCTGGTAATAATTTGAAAACAAGTCTTCAAGTCTGTCAATGTAGCATCTGCCACAAACACTAATTCTCTTAGGAAAAGAAGAGTTGCACTGAGTGCATTATTTATCTGTTAGTACATTTTGCCATGTTAAAAATATTTGAAGACTCCAAATATAGAGGTTTCTCAAAAGCAAAACCAAAGAAAGCAAGCACATTTGACTGCTTCTTGTAACATGAGAAATGGTGAGGGAGAGTTTGTGAGTATCTGATCAAATACAGATACCAGATAGGAGCTGCAGTGGAAGGATAATAGGGTTCAGAAAAGTTTGGAGATGGGGGCTCAAGCTATGATTCTATCATGAATTATCTGTGTAACCAGGGAAAGCCACTTGAGCTCTTTTGATCTTAGTTTTCTTGTCTTTAAAATGAGAGGAATGAAACAGATGTTTTCCAAGGTCCCTTCTTCCTTTGAGAAATTAGTCCCTTTTAAGTTATTTATTTTGAAATATTTCCAAGGTAAGTTCTCTAGAGTGAAGTTTAGCCCATTTTCACAGACAGTGGTAAAGAGTCTCTGGTGATGTTAATGGAGGCTCAGATCAGGGATTGAGTCCGTCTGGTTTATGACCCTTATGGACTTTACCCATTTCCTTGGCAAGGGAAGGGGGGTGGTGGGAATTGAAGAGTGGTAAGGATATTGGGTATCCTGGGATGGAGATATTCTACCCAGTTATCCTGTTTTAATTACATTGGCATTATAAACCATCTTCTGATTAAAACAAAATTATTTTTTACAGTTTTAGGGAAAGGAAAAGGATAAAGTCAAGGGAGCTGATCCACTTCTATATATAATCATACCTCTAAAATTTTTTTAATTGTAAGTTTTTATTTTCGAGAGTGAGAGAGACAGAGCATGAACAGGGGAGGGCAGACAGAAAGGGAGGCACAGAATTCAAAGTAGGCTTCAGGCTCTGAGCTTGTCCACACAGAGCCTGATGTGGGGCTCAAACTCATTCCCTGTGAGATCATGACCTGAGCCAAAGTTGGATGCTCAACTGACTGAGCCACCCAGGCTCCCTTAAAATCATACCTCTAAGTAGATATTTCTTGAAAATGTATTTGTTTAATTTTTGCAACCAAACTCATCACAACTTCTTTTACAACTCAATCCCAGAATAATTTAATATAAAGAATTTTATTATTTTATCAGTTTCCTAGGGTGGCCATAACAAATTGTCACAAGCTGGGTAAACTGAAAAACAGAAATTTATTTTTTCACAGTTTTGTGGGCTACAAGTCTGAAATCAAATGATTGGCAGGGCGATGTTCCCTCTGATGCCTCTATGAAAGAATCTTGTCGATGTATCTTCTAGCTTATGGTAGTACCTGGTGATTCTTGCTGTTTCTTAGAATCTTCACTTCAAACTCTCTGTTGTCACATTGTGTTATCCCTGTATGTTTGTGTCTCTGTCAAAATCTCTCTGTTCTTATAATGACACTGGTCATTGGACTTAGGGGCCAACTTAATACAATGTGACCTCATTGTAACTAATTACATCTGCAAACACTTTATTTCCAAATAAGGTCAATTCTGAGATTTTGGGTAGACATGAATTTGGGGGAGACAGTATTTAACTCAATTAAATTGTCATATAGAGGAAAATGACAACCCAGCAAATTTCTGATGACAAAAATATTTTAATTTGAAAATCAGAAATTCACATAATTCTGTCACTTTCAAGAATTGTGAGATGTAGGTGTTAGATATGATTCTCAAATATGGCTTAAATGTGAAAATTACAGTAAGTTATAATTTTCATAAGTACTAAATGTATGAAATTTGTGGGATGATACACAAAATTGAGTGCATTCCAACTATATTCAGTTAAACAACTTTGAGATGCCCAAACTATGGTTGGATGTGTAAAAGAAGAACAAAAAAGAACAGAAGATAATGTCTATTTCTTTTAATTCTAAATTGCTTCCTTTATGGCTTTTTCCTCTTCTTTTAAAAGTATTTTCTTCTTACTTTTTCCATCTGACATAATCTTACGTATCTATTATTCTGTTTTCTGCATTTTAATCTTTTTTCTCCTAACATATTGATTTTTATAATTCTATTTTTAGCTTTTATATGAAAGTAAGAGCTGGGTTAAATGTGATTTATTAAACTTGACTATCACCAGTGGAACTTGATCTAATTTAGCTACAATAATTTTTTTTAAGGGAAGGTATCCTGACTCAATGTATTGACAACTGAAAATTTTTTTTTTCTATCATCATGTTTTCTCTGAATCCCATGCTCCTCTAATGAATTTATAGTGAGATTTTAATTAAAATGTTGATAATAAAAGTATAAAATATTTTTAAATTTACACCTGTAAATAATTCATTCATCTCAAAACATTTCTGCACACACTTCATTGGAGAGAAAGATGGGGCCTGATGTTAGAGGAGCAGGGTATGTTCAATGAAATATTGAGCAGTAAAATGACTTGATCAAATTTGTATTTATGTTTTAAAGGACTTATGTTGTTAAAGAATGAAAGGAACTACACATTATAATGCAGGAATCTATATAACCATGGCTGAGAGTCTTTAAATAAGATAGTGCCAGTAATAACTAACTAGAAAGGGAGAGATTTAAAAGAAGTATGAAGTGTAGAACTCACAGTATAGGTTTGATAATGAAAGGGAAGAATTTGAGGAAGATATGTAAGTTTCTGTATTGGTCAATTTGTTTGTGGGTGTTGGCTTTAACATTACAGGGAATATAAGAGATGGGTGAATAGGATTTTGGAAAAGGATGTTTGACTTAGTGTTTATAACTTCAGATGCTTATGGAGCACCAAAGAATAGACATCCAAACTGTGAATTTGCAACTCAGGAAGAATACCTTAGATCAAAAGAATTTTAAATTTGATTTAATTTTCTCCCATTTTTTTTTTCAAAAGAAATTTTCAGTGATTTATGGATAAAAAATAAAATAAATAGAAAATAAGTAATAAAAATGTAACAAAAATGAAAATAAAGATAGGAAAACCAGAGGAAGCCACAAGTGAGATTAGTTAAGAAAATGCTACAAGGTTTTCTACAGCTGCTTGAAGTGGTGTACAAATTCTTCTGAAAGCCTTCCAGCAGCAATCATGAAGAAACACCATCAATGTTAATAGGGCATGGAGTTGTATGTTTTGTTAGTTGTTGAATTTCTCAAACCTAGAAGAATGTGTGACACATGGTATTGTTCAACAAGTACTCGTTGAATAAATGTATAAAGTGATTTATAGATTTTTAAATGATTTTTGACAATAATTATTTGCCCTGGGAAAAAATTGCCCAAGTATTCAACATAGATTATATTCTTTTTTCAAGGACACTGATATTTGGCTAATTCGATTATCCAAAATGTATTAATATCATTACACTTTGGGGAGGGGAGGGGAATATAGGTTTCCTGAAATAGTTTTATTCACTTAATATTGGCCTATTCCTAGATGCTCCAGAACAAGTTTGCTCATGAAGCTTTTACTTTGTGAATGACCATGTTCTTAACTGTCAAAGAAGTGTACTTATTATTAGGTTCACAGTTAATGGAAACAAGGAGGAGGGCAATTGGACTTCTGTTTACTCTAGTTTTGAAGATATGCGGTTTAATTCTCCCCATCTAGACAAAGTTTGCTTCCTTTGCATCCTTTTCCTATTTCCTGTAAGCATACAGCTGACCTATATGTCCCTGGGGCTCTGAAAAGGACAGAGGAAGCCAAATTCAGCCATTATGGACTAGGGGCTGATTAGAATCAGACACAACTTAGAACAGTGAAATAGGGGCGCCTGGGTGGCTCAGTCGTTTGAACGTCCGACTTCAGCTCAGGTCACGATCTCGCAGTCCGTGAGTTCGAGCCCCGCGTCAGGCTCTGGGCTAATGGCTCAGAGCCTGGAGCCTGCTTCCGATTCTGTGTCTCCCTCTCTCTCTGCCCCTCCCTTGTTCATGCTCTGTCTCTCTCTGTCTCAAACATAAATAAATGTTAAAAAAAAATTTAAAATAAATTATGACCACAAATTTAGTATCACAGATGTAGTATCTTGACTTGAGAAGAGAGAAAAGATAATCATGTAATTTGTATTAAATGCCAAACAACATACTAGGAAAATGGCAACTAAGGTTTCTACTGTAGGAAACACAAGAGATCATTGTCAGATATTCTGAATGCTCATGAAGCCATGGGTATTCCTTTGGCATATATTTTTATAATCCCACCTCACCTCCAACCCTGTGCCAAGACAGGGACTGTATCTCTCTGCAATTTCAAATTTTTGTGACTTGACTTCTGCAGGAGGTAGGTGGCTACACTTCATTGGACTAGAAAGATCTTCCTCTTTGCTTTCGTCTTTCCTCAAAGCTCAAGCTTTGTATCTATAGATCCTGAATATCTGCTTAAATATCTGCCATGATTCTTTCTTTCTACCTGCCACTATTCAACTTCATGACTTACCTTCTTGTTGGGCGTTTGAAAGAACAGGGTAATAGAGAGAAGCCAACACTGGCCACCAAGTGCTTTCTAAGGACTCTTGCTGCACCTTGCCCATGGTCCCTCTCTTGTGACCATCTCACGTAATCATTTATTTGAAAGTGCAGATAACCATGGTTCATTCTTTCTGGCAATTCAATTGTTTTCCTGAGCTTTAAATCGACCTCTGTCAGTCATTAGGGTTTCACTGTTCCTTACCTGGAGGCACAGATCAGCTTTACAAAAGAATTCTGTATGCCTACCATCCATTATGAAGGATGAGTGATTATGATTCTCTTCAGCCTGGAAGGTGTCATGAAGAAGATAAAGCCATGATATCAAACCTCATAACACTTTTATGTATCTAAAAATCTTAGTCCAAAGTATAATGTGGATAATACTTCCAAAAATATTTTCAGATGTATTGCTATATCTTATTGCTCTACTTTCTCTGAGACTTCCCACCCAATGGCACTTTGAGTTTTTGCTCTGCAGGGGAATGGTACATAGTCTCTGGAACAAGGTCTTTATTCAGAATTTTTTGTCCACTTCATTTGAGAATATATGAAGAAAAATAGTCCTTTGAGGAGAGATATAACTTTGTAAATTTCTTTAGTAAATCAAACCAAGCCTTCAGAATCCAGATCATAAAGTATTTTCTGTAGGATAGAAATTATATTCTTTCTGGCTAGGACTCTTCACCATGAGGCTGATAAAGAATATATGATAGAACTGAAATCTGCCCCTAATGGTCTCCAGAGATTATGGGCAAGAGAAAGTAAAGACACACAGAGAAAAATTTGGTGATAAATTAGCATTCTCATTCTTTTTTAATAAGTGTTTATATTTATTTTTGAGACAGAGAGAGACAGAGCATGAGCAAGGGAGGGGCAGAGAGACACCCAGAATCTGAAGCAGGGTCCAGTCTCTGAGCTGTCAGCACAGATTCCAACGCAGGGCTCGAACCCACAAACTGTGAGATCATGACCTGAGCTGAAGTTGGATGCTCAACCGATTGAGCCACCCAGGTGCCCCACAGCATTCTCATTCTTAAGTAGTGTTTGTCCTTACCACAATCATCATTAGGAGGGTTTTTTACAGGAAGCCTTAGGACACAGGAGCTAGTGGTGTCCTCTTACAAGCATGCTGCTACCTTTCAGGAGAATCCATAAACCTGGCCACTTCCAATACGGCACTGAGGGGGCAAGAAAAGGCAAGATTTATTAGCTTTGGACAGTGTTGCTCCTTCCACATGGCATGAACATAGCACTCAGTGACCCATAAGTGCCCCAATGCAGAGAAGTCGGTGTTGATATAGCTTGGGGGCCATCAGATCTTGGTTAAGGGTAAAGGGGTCAACTCATATGGATAATGTTGATACCACAGTACCAGCACATCTCAGTGAGAGAGCCTGATGGTTGCAGTAGCTTTTCAGGTGTCACCTGTGCAGGGAACAGCTTGTTCAGCCACACTGCAGCCGTGAACTTTGAAGAATCCAGAGGGAACCATGCACATCAGCAAACCTTTTTCATTCCCTACCCAGCACAAGGCCACATGCCATCACTTCCCTGTACAGTAACATGACTTCTCAGATAGGAGCAAGACTAGGGAGTAGGACTTCAAATGACTACACATTGTCTTCGTTTGCCCACTCAAAAACACAATTATCTGTAAAGGTTGTTGTAATTAGTAAGTTGAATTAAGCTTTCCCAGTTGGAGTAACCCTATCTTCATTAGCCCGAAGGATGGAGAATTTTTAAAAGGAGTGGTTCAGCTATAGAAAAATAAAAGCATTTTCTTTTGACACAGATGGAAGGATATTTGAGATTCTGTTTCAAATTATATTTCATCTTTGTTTAGGTAATTGGGAAATGGGACAAATCCAGGAGACTTTTTATTAATATTATCTGTGACCAACGTGGCATGCTACAGAAAAGCCTTAGGATTATGCAACAATTAGTGTGCTTGACATTATTAAAAATTTCTAACCCATTCATAGTTTCAGAAGGTCTACAGTGAGAGTGGATGTGACTTCTTTCAAATAATTTCTTGAGAGGGAAGCAAGCAAGGCCTGGTTTGACTTTGAGTATAAATAAGCTAAAACGTTATAGTTCTCTCACTTTAGAAAAGTACTTGGGCTCAGGATACCCAGCTTTTGTCAGGGACACTGAAAGTTCCATCTTTATTTTGATGGACGAAATGAGAGATTAGTTTGAACAGCTGATTTTTATTCCAGTCATTCCACAAACTGTCAGGGTTTGTTTGGGATTTCTTCCTAGTAGGCTGTTTATCACTCTGACTTTCTTTGTTCTTCCTGGCTTTGATCTCAGTGGACCAGATTTTTGTCCTAAGTAACTCTAGGGGAATTCCAGGACAAGAGCAACACTCTGATTTGATGTTTGGAAGCATTGGTTTTGCTTTCTCCATCATTTGTCTTTGCTACTCTGTGTGCCTCTTTCATTTTCTTCTTTTACTTTAGTTCATTTTAAGAGTGCAGCATATCAGAGAAACAAGAAGAAGATGGGTCTTCTGCAGAGTCTCTCTTTCAGATTGATTTTTCAAAGAGCTGCAGAATAGCAATAAATGCCTTGCCCTGGTTCTGCCACATGGGAGTCAGTCCAAAGACAAGTGTTTATTTTCTTGGTGAAAAATAATATCCAAGCCTGTTTGTGAGTTAGAAGCTTTGGATTGCATTAGTTGATTATTGTGAGGCTGAACCCTTTCTAGACAGTTTTGTTTGATTGTTGTAAAACGTTATCATGGCCAATTTTTGGTTCACTGATACTGTTTTTAGATTACTCAGATTTTTGGTTGTTTGTGACATTGTATATGTACAGTTTCAGCCCATATATAATTTTTTTCCTTAAGTGTTACTCTCTTTTGTGGATTCTCTTCCCTTGAGAGAAGTGTCCTTTGTGCACGTGCTAAGGGACCCTGTGAATCTGAATTGTTCTAAAGCAACTTGGAATCAGTATTGCTTACAGGGTCTACAAAAATGGTTTATGAAACTATTTTGCAAACATATAATACAAACCTGCATATATATTTAAGGTCAAATAAAAATTCCACATATATCAAATTTAAGATGGTTTGAGAGACTGGGGTGCCTGGATGGCTCAGTCAGTTAAGCATCTGACTTTGGCTCAGGTCATGATCTCACAGTTCATGGGTTCGGGCCCCACACTGGGCTCTGTGCTGACAGCTCAGAGCCTGGAGCCTGCTTCTGATTCTGTCTCTCCCTCTCTTTCTGTGCCTCCCCCAGTTGCAGTCTGCCTCTCTCTCTTTCAAAGACAAATAAACATTAAAAAAAAATTAGAAAAAAAAGATAGTTTGAGAGTCAAAATTGACACTTTGGCTGGAATTGTAATAGTTCAGTGTAGTACAATGATCAGAATCACAGAATATGTCTCTCTTCATATGCTTATTAACAAAGATAACATAAAATCATAAATTGACTTTTACTTAATAAACGAAATATATTTAAGCCTTCAAAAATCTTCAAAATATGGAGAACAATAGAAAAAACAAAAAATAAAAAAGGGGTAAGGGAGTCCTTATAGTTGAAAAGGTAGAAAAACTTAGATTAGGTGATAGGTGCCATCTGATCTGGGAAGCCTTACTACACTGCCCTGTGCAATCAAGTGGTGTCACTCTTTTGTTGAAGGCATTGCCACTATTTTGATAATACCATTCCTTGGCTACAATAGGGTGAAAGATCTTTTTTTTTTTTTTTTAATCTGGCATTAAAATGGCCCATACCTAGAGCCAAAGCAATTGTCATTACCTGTGGAACAAATCTATGCTGATCCAGAGCCTGAAGAAGATGGCCATGTGTCTCTATAGGATGGCAACTAACACATCCACAGTAAACCATGTTTTTACCTGCTATACTGTGTAAAAATATTTATAATCAGAATTAGTTACCTCTCCTGTAAATCTCTAAAATATATGAATGTAATTGTCATTATATGAGTAAAACTTCATTGTTAATGTGTTATGAGCTCTTTGCACCATTTCCTCCTCTTATAGCCCACTTTAAAGTGAAGTGAAGTGAAGTGAAGTAAAGTAAAGTAAAACCCTCCCACTAGCTCAAATATCTAGAGAACTGCCAGTTTGAGGCATTTTCCACAGAAAGTAGAATGAAAGGCAGTGCTGGAAACAAGTCTCCTATGGAAGTTAGATTTCTTATACCATGAATATACTCACTTCTTACTTATGACAGAGACATCCATCATTTAGGTCCTTGTCCTTTAAGAAATTACCAATTATTTCCATGTAGGAGTTTGTCCTCAGAAAATACTTTTAATGCAATATATTATATCCTCACTGAATTTTCAAATCGGGTTTTACTAGTCAGTCAACTAAAATGTCAGTGAAAGTGTGTAATTTTTTATCTTTGTCTCAGCTTACAAGTTAACACAACACAACATAACATATTGATGGCAAAATGTAAAGCTTCACATAAACAAAAACAAAAGGGAAACAGATGGAAGCTCAACACATAGGAGAATAGCTATGGGGTAGAGAATATGTATTTATTTCTTATTTTCATTTAGCAGTCTACATTATGAAATTGTTGGCAAGTATATATATTTTGGGCCGAAGTTTTGAATGAGAAATGAAACTACTCAAACTAATTTTCATAAATTAAGAAAATGTAATAGGATCTTCACAAAATAAAATTTATTAGTTTAGTTTATTTCTATTAGAGAAAGCATGCTGATAGTGCCCAAATTCCTCTCAGAACATTCAGCAAAGCCACAGACCAGAAGAACCTAGAAAAGTGGCCTAGTTCTGAGAAGATTGGACCATCTGGGGAAAGCCCTGGATAATCCCAGTGTGCTCATTTCTAAATTTACCCAAATACCAACTTAAACCACATGAAGAAATGATAGAACTTGACATTGAACTTCAAAATTTTATGTAGCCCAGAACTAAACCTAAAATGTGCTGCTTTTACTGTAACACAAATGAATATCAATTCAAAATAGAGCCAAACTAGGAAAATGAATGAGCCTCCAAATATTCTTGCATTCCAAACCTAAGTGAATTTAGAAACATGACCTTCAGCCATGTGGCTAAGATAGGATTTAAAAGACTCCCCTAACAGCCTGTTCCTCAGTCTTGAGATTTAGTTAGTGTATGTTTCCAACAACATGCATGTGGAGGAGGATTTAAAAGGGCACCTTTCATGCAGCCACTCTGGAAAACAGTGTGGAGGTTCCTCAAAAAATTAAAAATAGACCTACCCTATGACCCAGCAATAGCACTGCTAGGAATTTACCCAAGGGATACAGGAGTACTGATGCATAGGGGCACCTGTACCCCAATGTTTATAGCAGCACTCTCAACAATAGCCAAATTATGGAAAGAGCCTAAATGTCCATCAACTGATGAATGGATAAAGAAATTGTGGTTTATATACACAATGGAGTACTACGTGGCAATGAGGAAGAACGAAATATGGCCCTTTGTAGCAACGTGGTTGGAACTGGAGAGTGTGATGCTAAGTGAAATAAGCCATACAGAGAAAGACACATACCGTATGGTTTCACTCTTATGTGGATCCTGAGAAACTTAACAGAAACCCATGGGGGAAGGGAAGGAAAAAAAAAGAAAAAAAAAGAGGTTAGAGTGGGAGAGAGAGCCAAAGCATAAGAGACTCTTAAAAACTTAGAACAAACTGAGGGTTGATGGGGGGTGGGAGGGAGGGGAGGGTGGG
>NW_026059029.1:0-12487 GCF_023721935.1 Panthera uncia | reverse complement strand
TTTGTCTCACTCTGTTTCTCAAAAACAAATAAATGTAAAAAAAAAAATTTTTTTTTAAAAAGGATGAAACTTGGGGTGCCTGGGTGGCTCAGTCGGTTAGGCGTCCAACTTCAGCTCAGGTCATGATCTCACGGTCCGTGAGTTCGGCCCCGCGTCAGGCTCTGTGCTGAACGCTCAGAGCCTGGAGCCTGCTTCCAATTCTGTGTCTCCCTCTCTCTCTGACCCTCCCCCATTCATGCTCTGTCTCTCTCTGTCTCAAAAATAAATAAACGTTAAAAAAAAAATTTTAAAAGGATGAAATTTAAGGGGAGAAATTGGCAGACCTTATGTATAAGGTATAAAACCAAATCAAATGAAATTTCGTAATTATTAAGTAAGCGGCTAAATCCTGACTGAGCAAAATTATGAAAAATTTCCCATTGTGAATGAATGTAACAGAAGTATTAATAAAATAACCCATTAAATTTGGGCCAATATCTTTAGGTTAAAAAGCTGGTGAAGAAATAAGAGCCTTGAAAATCTACATATAATGTGATAACTCTGTCTATAGTCCAACAGTCTCCTAACAGTCACACCAAGTCACCAAGGCTGGTATCTGTGAAGAGAACGGTGGCCACATGCAGAATTCTGGACTATCTACCCAAGGCAGAAATGAAACCTACAGGCTTATACGGTGTCAGGCAGCCTTGCTGGGAGGAGAATTTACGTCATAAAGAATCCCCAGGGCTCCCAGATTTATATCCTTGTAGTTCAGTTAAGAGGTGACTGCAACAACCAGGCATCTGAACTTGGAGAGCAGTGAAAATGAATTAGAAATGATAAATGGATCCAAGGGACATTGAGGAAAAAGAAGTGAGGAGACAGGGGAACTATCTGGAGAAGTCACGAAGAATTCTACAGCTTGAACCTCTCTGAGGTGTGGTGGAATGTCAAGAGGCGACTTGGAGAAAGACCTATGGCTTGTGTTCAGGCACCATGAACTTCAGGTGTTGGCAGGACATTCAAGGGAAGATGGCCAGCAGACAGTCAGAAATACATTATTGGCACACGAGCGGGAAGTCGATGTTGAAGTTATCTGGGGGAGTCTTCCAAACAAAAGCGGCAGTGGAGGGCCAGAGGTAAACTCCTAGAGAATGATTACATTTAGAAGGCAGTAGGCTGTACGTAATGAAGAATGTTGGACTTCTCTTATACTGAGAAAAAGTTTAGTTTACTTGTTTTAAAATCACCAAGTGTGGGGGATACTCTGGCATGTTTATGGACCGAGGGGAAAGAGCCTAAAGGGAGAGAGTGTGGAAATCTAAGAGCGCGCTGACTAGCCACGCGGGGATGGGCTTCTCCTTCATCCAGGATAAGGAGACTCCAGGTGGAGAAGGAGAGCCTGACCCTCATTTGATGAATGTGAGGAAGTGAGCTAGGAGTCAGGATGTGACAGTACCAGAGACGTGAAGAGGAACTCCACAGGATAGCACGCACTTCAAGCGAGAATACACGCACTACTGGAAGCCAGGCAGGCAGGAATGGCAGTCGGGAGTGGATCAAATGTCAATGGTGAGGGGTGAGGCAGAGCAGAACCTCCATCACAGAGTTACCACGGAAGTGTTGCCAAGGAGAGGTGGGTTTCAGACAAAAAAAAAAAAAAAAAAAGGAGGAAGGAGAGGTCTACAAAAAGATGAGGATGTCAAAAACTCTGTGCATGGGGCGCCTGGGTGGCGCAGTCGGTTAAGCGTCCGACTTCAGCCAGGTCACGATCTCGCGGTCCGTGAGTTCGAGCCCCGCGTCAGGCTCTGGGCTGATGGCTCGGAGCCTGGAGCCTGTTTCCGATTCTGTGTCTCCCTCTCTCTGCCCCTCCCCCGTTCATGCTCTGTCTCTCTCTGTCCCCAAAATAAATAAAAAAACATTGAAAAAAAAAAAATTAAAAAAAACAAAAAAAACAAAAAAAAACCTCTGTGCATTGTGGAATATAGTCATCCATTCACAATTAATGTATTTAGCAACTGTTACAGACAAGGCAGTGCACTGAGACTATAATGGTGAGCAAAATGGATTGCAACTCTGCCCTCAGGAGGCCTACAGTCTATGAGATGGGCTGACATTATTCAAGTAGCCATTATTCCAAAACAGAAACATGGCACACAGTGAGAGCACAGGGGAAGTAAGTGGCTAGAGGGGCCCAGACTGTGGCAGGTGAGCATTAGTTCTTGGGACAGGCATGGCATGAAATACTCTCTACATTCTGTGTTAAAATTCAAGGCAAGGCCGTTTGAGGGTTATGGAGATTTAGTCTAGTTTCATAACGTTGCTTAAAAGGTAGAAATACCCTGTCCAAATTAGGCAGGAAACCGTTTAAAAGTCACTGAAAAGCAACGGATTAACATTCCTTAGTTTGTACACCTAATTCTCTAGAGACAGAGAAAGACAGGAAGGGATTGGGGGCAGGGGGGAGGGGAGAGAATTCCATTAGCTGTTTTTTTTAAAAATAATTTTATAGTAATGATGCCTTTAGGGCTGATTTTAGTTTTTTCTCCCATACAGTCACTAAGGATCTCCCACTTACAAGATGTTCTATTTTGGTTTCTTTCTTTAAAACGCCATGTGTGGCAAGCAAGCATTCTCGAGAACGAGTTGTTCTGGAGGGACGTGGGTACAACGCTGCAAGGAAAGCCTCTGAATCCAGTGAGGGCCCCCATCAAGCCAACCTGCTTATTCCAAAATTCTTCTCTGATATAATTTTTATTAAGATTTGCAATGCTGGCCTGAAGGAATGTTCGATGTGTACTAGAATGATGGAAAAAAAAAAAAAAAAGCTCATGACAGAACTTCAGAAGTAGCTAGTTGCAATTCATCAACTTTTCCAGAAGCCATAAAAATAACTTTTAATTGTTGTTGTTCTTAAGCGAGTAGGGGCAAAAAAAAAAAAAAAAGACGGTCTCTTCAGGGAGCAAGTACATGAAGAAAAAGGAATAGTGCTCCCTACTAGATCATGAGTCCCGTGAGGACAGACACCGAAAGAGTTTTATTCCTGGTGGGACCCCCACCCTGTACCCAAGGCCACAGAAGGTACTTACTAAATATTTACAAAACGAATAACTAAGTCGTAGACAAATGTTTGTTAATCATGTACAAGGCCTGGCCTAACTAGGCTATGATTTATTTTAACAGGTCTTCAGATTTTTCACACAGAGGAAACTGTTTCCAACAGGGCCTTCCTGCAGAGCTCCAAATATTTTGAAAGATAACATAACAAACACTAAAGTTTGAAATTGAGAAAATATCAAAGCCAGCAGGAAGGATGATTAACACTCATAAGAATGGTACAGACATTGTTGACAAATTTTTCAGGTGAACAAAGCCTTACTTGCTGCTTACTGTGTAATTTTAAAATGACAACCCATCAAAGACAAACAACTGAAAAAAAAACAGTTGGAATGATTTATACGTGAAATAATCTTTGAAGAATTTTGTATTTTTAGATAGCAGCGAGTGGCGAAAATTAATGTTTTCACGAGCTACCCCTCCACACACCCCACACTGACATTTCCTTCTTCCTTCTCTCTAAACACGTTAGGCAATTCAGATGTTTCCTCAGTCTTCACTTTCTTTCTCCTAACTGGAAGAGTCAGAAAGCCAATTTAGTTTCATGGTAAAGAAACTGGAAAGGCACCTTGTCCCACTATACTGACACTAAGTCCAAACTGCATTTGTTTTTCCATTCTTTTTGGGCATTCCATGTGAGAATTTGAATCTCTTAGAAAACATGAAACCACACAGAAAACTCTAAAGCCGTATTTTTAACCTGAGATCAAATTCTGTCAAAATATAATATTATGAAGGTTTAGCCCTGTATTGATACTTCAGATGTTTGCCTCACTAACTACATCAGAAACTGATTGAGCTACAAGGCCCTTCACACAGCAGCCCAGCGTTGTGGTGGCAGAGAGCTGACCACACAATGTAATGTGCTCAATGACTAAGGAATCATTTTTAAGACTGGCAAGCAGCAGCATCAAGGTTTTGTTCCATTCTAAACAGAAAATACCACCTCTCCTATCTCACCTTTCAACCTCACCTTTCAAAGAGAATCAAATGTCTCCTGTTATACCAGTATCTTAAGGGGAGCAAACACAAATGGGGAAATGAGTGGCTCTTACCGTGCTCTATATTAAAGCTCCCAGAGAAGCACAAAAATGTTTTCTTTTGTCTTACTCTTTAGCTTATTTGGCACCCTGGTGACATCTAGTATATGCTAAAAGAGAGGAAGGAAGGAAGGAAGGAAGGGAGGAAGGAAGGGAGGAAGGGAGGAAGGGAGGAAGGGAGGGAGGAAGGGAGGGAGGAAGGGAGGGAGGAAGGGAGGAAGGGAGGAAGGGAGGGAGGGAGGAAGGAAGGAAGGAAGGAAGGAAGGAAGGAAGAAAGAAAGAAAGGAAGGAAGGAAGGAAGGAAGAGACAAAGAAAATCATTTTAAGTATAAACATAGACCTGTACCACTGAGAGAAAACATGGGCCTTGGGCTCAGAAAGACTTGAATTTAATAATCTGTTCTTCCATTTCCTAGCTGGTAATCTTGGGCAAGGTCATTCAACCTTGTTCATAGTCTCTTCCTCAACCATAGAAGGGGATAATACAATTTACCATTTGGGTTGTTGCTAGGGTTAACAGAAAAAATACCCGCAAAGGGTCGTACTGAGTCACCAATATTCAAGAAAGGTGAATGTCTTCCACTACTTTTTTCCCTCCTCCTACACAATCAAGTGGAAAGGGGACTCTTAAAAGGTTTTGAGGAGAATAAATCATAGAAAGTGGGTTATTTACAATTTGGAGCAACTGGGAGAGTGAAATGTCTTTGAAAGCTATTTTCCAGGTCTTCCAGAGGGCACCAGAAAAACAAAAACACCCTGTACAAAATGGACTCCTGCACAGAGCCACCTGTGTTCTCCACTGGTCTCAGGACAATTGCTGAGAGCTGCAGAGAACCAGCATGCACCCAAGGGAAACTGCCATCAGCCCACAGCAGAAGTGCCCTGGGGGGAGTCACAGAGCAAGAAGGTTGACATCACCTACAAGACTGGGAGAGAATCACTAGAACTGGATTTGGCTCTATTTCCCACCAGCTGGGAAGTTGCACAGTTTATTTTTACGCTTGTACCTGCAAAAAATAAAAAAGTAAAGTGAAAAACTAAAAACAAAAGAACCTATTTTATTCAAAAGACCTGTTGTTTACTTGGTGAATCCTTACTGAACCATGTCGAAAATTCACTTAGTGAACTGTCTACACCTAGTTGAGCTACACGTTGTTGTTGCCTTTAGTTTTTTTTTTTTTTTTTTAAGTCTGTGCGGTTTAAGAAGTGTTGCTATAGTGGCCAAACACAGGAAGTTGCGTTTTACTCCTGTTTCCAAATATGCCTAATGTCAAAATCTGAGGAGAAAAAAAAAAAAAGTTCCGTTTCATGACTCTGTTAACCTCAGATTCTTTAGTGTTAAGGCCACCTTTAAGTTCAACATAGTTCCCAAGTCCTGAAGGACTCATATTTACTGAGAATCATCATCTACTGGTCTGGCTAAGAAATCACAGTCAAGGGGACCTCTGTTTATTCTGCACCATCCCCTTTTTGCGATCTAACAGGAACCTTATGCTCTTTCTTTTTGCCCCTGGGACGAGATACCCAGCAATGAAAACAACGTAGGAATGGCACTACCAACACCATAAGTCATTATTCCTTAAATCCTTATTAGTTATTTCCATTGTGTATAGTAAGCCTTCATCTTTAGACTTTAGGATACTGAGCTTTGAATCTGAAATGCCAAGCTTGAATCCCATTGAAATGTTCTCACTTGGAAGAACACCATTACTCTGTGACTTGCAAACGTTGTTAGAATGAGTGTTTGGCCTATTCTGATCTGCTATGTTAAAAAACCAAAGTGACAGGATCACAACCAACGGGTGTGGAGTTTAACTGAAAATTCCTGCACATCCCAACTCCTACTCCGTCACCATTTAGATTCAGATCAGGGCCCAAAAGATTATTGGATCTGGCATGCAGCTTCTTAGGAATGCCTCGTATCTCAGCCATCTCAAGGTCTAACTTACTTTTAGGAAACTCCTGCTCCAAAAGAGGCCAAAAAATTAAACACAGTAATCTCTTAGGTGACTGGAGAGTTTTAAACCCTTTTAAGGGAGAATCTAGGTTTGTAGGATTCTGACGCACCCATCTTACTGGTGTGTTTACAGGGCTCGAGGGACCTGTTCCAAGTAAATTAAAGAATTTGGGACCTCAAGGAAGTGGGTGTGTTTTTGAAGCACTATCTTCATGTCTTGTGACAAGACGAATAAGTCCACCCAGTCTGTCCATCCCAGTGAAGAGTTTCCTGTGAAATTCAGCAAGAGATAGGAAGCCATTATTGAAAGCTGGCTAGGTGCTTTGCAAAGTGTATGGGACATAATATAAATGTGTTTAGTCACATGTGAATCATCCTTGAATTACCAACCTGATTCAATGGGGCTGCTGCATTTTCTGGCAAGAACATTCTTGCTCTGGCTCTACTTTGACAGGTGTTTTAACACTATCTTTCTTTAGCATCCCTATTCATTTTATTTCTTATTTTAGCAGCTTTTTGTGAAGAAACATGTCACTCTGCGGGATATCAAACACATCTAAGATAATAAAAGCATACAGAGTAAGAAAAAAAATCAAACACAGAAAAGAGGAATATATATATGTAGTGACATTTGGGAATAAAGCATTTCTCTAAATAGTGTGCCTCACATTCAGGGATCTCAAAGAAGATTATAAAAAACTAGTCAGGTGGTACTTATATAGTTGCTGACCACACTGGATTAGCATCTTCATAAGCATTTTTTTTTCTTAGCATTACTCAATTTGGTACTCCACTCACAAGGTAATTATTTCTTATACAAGTATGGCAGAAACACAGTGTTCACATAGACTATTTTCTAATTTTACCACTTATTCTCTTTATATTCCATGCCTTATCTCCTAAGTGGCACTGCCTAGTGACACTGATTGGCTCCCGTTGCCAAAAAACACCTTCGATGCATCCTCTTACTCGGGCCATGTCTAACCGAATATGTAGTAGCATCGTTGAAGACGAGCAGGAAAGAAGCTATAGTCTGTTAAGAAGTGCAACTGAAGAAACCAGAAAAAAAGACAATGGACCCAATGTGTTTATGGGCCACTGTGAATGGATCTCAGTTTGTAAACTTGTTTGAAGGATAATGGCAATGGCTGAATTTTGTCCCCCAAAATTCAAATATTGAAGTCTTCATTCCAAGTACCTCAGAATGTGACTGTATTTGGATAGAAGGTCTTTAAAAATGAGGTCATATGTGTGGGCCCGAATCCAATTACCGGTGTCCTTGAAAGACAGTAAGACTGGATAGATGTGTGGGTTCACAGACCATATGGGGATACTGGGAGAAAGTGGCAAGGAGAGAAACCTCAGAAGAATCCAAACCTTGATCTTGGACTTCTAAGTGCTAAGTGAGTTCTTAGACTCCAGAACTGTGAGAAAATGAAATTCTGTTGTTGAAGCAAACCCAGTCTGTAGTAATTTGTTATGGTAGCCATAGCAAACTAATACAGACTTTTCCTCTTATCTGTTACGGAGTCTATTTGTACACTGAAGGTAGAGTGAAAATGTCACACAGCTTTCAACCCCATCTCTACCCCGCCCCGCCTAACAGAGGGGAAAAGAAAAGTTCTTTAAAGGCTTCTGCTAGGATCATTTTATAATGGCCTTATTGGATACAGGAGTACTGATGCATAGGGGCACTTGTACCCCAATGTTTATAGCAGCACTCTCAACAATAGCCAAATTATGGAAAGAGCCTAAATGTCCATCAACTGATGAATGGATAAAGAAATTGTGGTTTATATACACAATGGAATACTACGTGGCAATGAGAAAGAATGAAATCTGGCCTTTTGTAGCAACGTGGATGGAACTGGAGAGTGTGATGCTAAGTGAAATAAGCCATACAGAGAAAGACAGATACCATATGGTTTCACTCTTATGTGGATCCTGAGAAACTTAACAGAAACCCATGGGGGAGGGGAAGAAAAAAAAAAAAAAGAGGTTAGAGTGGGAGAGAGCCAAAGCATAAGAGACTCTTAAAAACTGAGAACAAACTGAGGGTTTTTGGGGGGTGAGAGGGAGGGGAGGGTAGGTGATGGTTATTGAGGAGGGCACTTTTTGGGATGAGCACTGGGTGTTGTATGGAAACCAATTTGACAGTAAATTTCATATATTAAAAAATAAAAAAAATTAAAAAAAAAATAAATAAATAAAATAAATAAAAAAATATATATATAATGGCCTTATTAATTAAAACACCATCATTTGAAAAATGAGGTGTCCGTGTGTTGTGACATTCCGTGGTCTGATGACTAAAGGGGACTCGGGTTTTTTTTTAAGTGTGCAGTTCTAGATCCTTCTTAAAAATCTCCAGTTTGATTTTATTCTTTTCATGTTTTCTTTAAAAAACTGGCAGCCAAGTACTTTCCAAGCGACAGAACACTAGTTGCGCACATATGTATATAATTCCATTTTAGTAGACTTGAGGAAAATGAAACACTGCTCTGTTAGGCACACAGAACATTCAACATGAGCTCAGTTAACTCGTTCTGGCTTATTCCAAGTTTCCATCCTCAGCTGTCTCCTCCAGCCTGGCAGGTCAGCACAAGTTAACTTCACAGATGTAGAAGAAATTTTGAAAAACACAGAATCCCTTTAAATAGATGAAATCGGCAATTGCGATCCTGAATCATCCTGTCACGTTGCCCTTCTCAGTCCTGTGGGCTACCCAGCTGTGTGGTCAGAAACATTTTTATTCTGGAAGGAAGGTCCAGGGCAATGCTCAGCAGGCCCTCCTCAGAACACCTTGGGCAAACAGTGGCCTTTCCCGGGGGAGGCTCAGAAACCCTTCAGAGAAAGCTTGTAAGAGACCCCAATTAAGACTGGAATTTACTTCACACTGGGCAATGTACTGCAAAATAGGCACATCGTTGAAAAGGAAAAGACCCCTGAAATACAAACAGGCAAAAATAAAGAGTCAAACGTTTCCAAAAGGAACATATGAAAAGAATTTCTAAATAAATGATTGCTTCCTTTTGAAGTTTTCAGGATTTGCTGCCCACATTTCTAAAAGAGAAAAGGTCTCGGCCTCCTTTTTAGAAAATGTATTTGACTAAAATCTTTCTTACAGTCCACCCCACGCATTATTAAACACCTGTTCTAATCCAGCCCCTGCTCTGTCGCTTTGGTTCCTCCTTAATTAGCACACAGCCACCTCCAATGAAGTTTACAGGTGTCTTCCTAAAAAGGCAACCGACTCAAAATTCTGGGTCCTTTCCTTAAACAGCAATTGCCATTCTACAGACAGCTTCTTTCCCTTTGAATGTAACTGTATTTACCTGAAACCCAACTCTTGCGGGAAACGAATTATTTTGCAGTCTGTAGTATTAGCAAAATGTATGTAAGAGCAAAAAAACTTCTGGCAACGTGATTTTGCCAAAATTGTCCTTGACAATGGGAATACTTGCTCAGGAATAGGACATATTAATGACCAAATTCATCAAGGCATTGGGTACAGAACATCAGTGTGTTTGAACTGGACATTTTGTAACCTCTACTTCACGTCAAGAGAAGTCACACATTGTTAATGAAGAGAAAGTCTTCATCTGAAGCCATTTTTTAAGACACTGCTAACCTCCAGAGGATGTTTCTCACATTAAGAGCCTTCTGGAATACTTGCTCAAAATGCAGATTCTGAGACCCCACTCCAAGATGGATTTTGCTATTCTAGAATATGTTGCCCAGAAGAGAGTATTTTTCCCAAGCATACTAAGTGATTCTCACAATCAGGCAAGTCTGTGAAGTATCATTATTACCTCAGTAAACATATTTTTAAATTAGTCCATTCAACTATAAAACATTAAACTTTCATAAAATATTTTTTTAGACTATAATAACAAGAGCACGTCAAAGTTGAGTTCTCGTGTGACAATTGTTCAAGAAAGTCTTTTGCAATTAATTCAAAACTATTTGCTGAAGAGAAAAAAATTAATCTACATGAAGAGAAAATGTTAATGGTGATTAATTATAAGTGGCAGTGGATATTTTTATATATTACAGTTAAGTTTGCCTCGCTGCCTTACGACCCAGCCAAGCTACTGAGCAAGTAGAAAGACAAAATAAAGATGCCTTCTTATATAGTAGGTCTCAAAAAAACCATGCCCCATGAGCTTTTCTCAAGAAGCTACCTGTGTGCTCTGTCTAAATAAGGAAATAGACCCAGAAAAAAATAGACGTTGATCTAGGAATCTAAACGTCCAACACCAGACGTAAGTGGAAAGACTCCCCAGCCTGATGTGAAGAGAGATCCAGGGAAACAGGCAGCAAGCTTAGAGGAAGCCACAGTCCAATTTGGTTACAGTTCTTCAAGATGAACTTGACAGAATAACAAAAGTGTTTGAACATGCCGAGAAGAGATTTACATAACTGGGGGAAGATTTGGGGATGAGTATGCAGGACTCTTAGCAAGCAAACAAAAATACCAGTAAGGAAAGCAAAAGCCATGCAGGAAAGAAAAAGTAATCATGGTTTACCACAGGCTTAGCTATCATCAACTTTTTACACAGTTACACAGAATACTGTTCTAATCAAAAGTACAGTGGAAGAACGCTGGGAGGATGAGAACAGTAGGGAAATGTGTGATGGAGGGGAGTGGGTTGGCAGGGGTCAGAGAAAGGGTGAAAAACGAAGCTGTATCTTCAATTTCCAAACTGTGAGTTCAGTGACAATGTGTCAAACTGAACAATCGATAATTAACAAGTAAGCGTGCTATTTAGAGACTGGAGGTAAATACTGAAGAATCCATTTAAACAACTGCAGGTTTCTTGGACACTACTTAACTTTTCACTCAATGCCTATCACTCTACTAATATCCGAACTGGCCAAAAAGGGCTGTTCATTTATTCAATAGTTGTGTCAAGCATATACCTCAGAATAAGGCAGATTAGGGAACAAGGTAAGGTCCCTTAGCTTCTGGAGCCTAGGTTCTAGTGAAGGAGGTATTGAAAAAGAAACATGTAAAGAAGCAGGATAGGGGCACCTGGGTGGCTCAGTTGGCTAAGAATCTGACTCTTGATTTCGGCTCAGGTCATGATCTCATGGTTCCTGAGATCTAGCCCCGCATCGGGCTCCCTGCTGAATAGCTTGGAGCCTGCTTGGGATACTCTCTCTCTGCTCCTCTCCCCACCCCCACCCCCCCACCACTCTGGCTTGCACGCAGGGCATGCTCAAAATAAACAAATAAACTTTAAAAAAATATTTAAAGAAAAAAGCAGGATTATCTGCGAGATAAAAGCAAAGAAGGAGAAAGAACTGCGGCTTGAGGAGCTAGGCAGGCTTCTCTGAAGAGGGCTGGACAAGGAAGGTCTCCATGAAGCTGGCAACTGAAGGAGTACGCTTTGGAAAGAGCTAGCCAGAGAGTGTCCCTTTCATCCCAGACAAAGAGGGAGCAGCAACTTCCAAGGTCACAGGTAAGAACAAGCAAGGCTTGTCTGGTGACTGGAAAAGGGAGTAAGACTGTGGCACGAGGGGGTGTGGGGGAGGGGCAGGGGCCAAGGATCAGAGAGGATCCTGTGGCCTTGTGGGCCAGAGTAAGAAATCTGGATTTCATTCTAAGGGCAATGGGAAGACGCAGGAAGGCAGTGAGTAAGGAAGTGATGTGATTTATGTTTTAAAACATTACTTTGGCTGCTGTGTGGAACGTGAATTGCAGAAGGCTGAGAACAGAAGCAGGAGACCAGCTCCACCTCACTACGGTTGTGCAATGACTGTGGTCAGGGCCTGGATGGTGGCAGAAGAGATAGAAGTGGGTGGACTAGAGAGACATCGGGAAAGGAAATCGTACAGGACACGTGGATGGTTCGGTGAGGAGGGGAAGGGAAGACTCAAGGAGGCCTCCTCAACTTCCAGCTAGAATGCATGAGGTGGCTGGAGGTATTATTTGGTGACATGCAGAAAGTTCAGGGGAGAAGGGATTTGGCGGGTAAACTCAAGCTTTCTGTTTAGACCTCTTATGTAGGGTGCCCATTAAGGACCCAAGCAGACCTGCCCCACAGGCTCTAGCATATCTGAGCTTAGAGCGCAAGGTGAGAGCAGAGCTGCAGACACAGACGTGGGCATCACCCCGCTCCCGTTTCTCCAGCCACCCCCCAGGTCGGGAGTTCACTCCACCTTGCTGGATTATCCTAGCGGACCTCTTGGCCGTGGGGAGGTCTCCCCCAGGAAATCCATACTGCGTGCTCGGCAGGCAGATTCATCCCCTGGGGCAAAGCTGTAATCATTTCTCATTTGATAAAAAACCTTCAGTGCTTCCCACCGCCTGCGTCCTTCTTGCCTTTCAGAGCCAGAATTCTTGTCCCCATTCTGTACTTTCTGGACTCCCTCATTTGTCCCCACAATT
>NW_026059028.1:0-12495 GCF_023721935.1 Panthera uncia | reverse complement strand
TTTGTCTCACTCTGTTTCTCAAAAACAAATAAATGTAAAAAAAAAAAATTTTTTTTAAAAAGGATGAAACTTGGGGTGCCTGGGTGGCTCAGTCGGTTAGGCGTCCAACTTCAGCTCAGGTCATGATCTCACGGTCCGTGAGTTCGGCCCCGCGTCAGGCTCTGTGCTGAACGCTCAGAGCCTGGAGCCTGCTTCCAATTCTGTGTCTCCCTCTCTCTCTGACCCTCCCCCATTCATGCTCTGTCTCTCTCTGTCTCAAAAATAAATAAACGTTAAAAAAAAAATTTTAAAAGGATGAAATTTAAGGGGAGAAATTGGCAGACCTTATGTATAAGGTATAAAACCAAATCAAATGAAATTTCGTAATTATTAAGTAAGCGGCTAAATCCTGACTGAGCAAAATTATGAAAAATTTCCCATTGTGAATGAATGTAACAGAAGTATTAATAAAATAACCCATTAAATTTGGGCCAATATCTTTAGGTTAAAAAGCTGGTGAAGAAATAAGAGCCTTGAAAATCTACATATAATGTGATAACTCTGTCTATAGTCCAACAGTCTCCTAACAGTCACACCAAGTCACCAAGGCTGGTATCTGTGAAGAGAACGGTGGCCACATGCAGAATTCTGGACTATCTACCCAAGGCAGAAATGAAACCTACAGGCTTATACGGTGTCAGGCAGCCTTGCTGGGAGGAGAATTTACGTCATAAAGAATCCCCAGGGCTCCCAGATTTATATCCTTGTAGTTCAGTTAAGAGGTGACTGCAACAACCAGGCATCTGAACTTGGAGAGCAGTGAAAATGAATTAGAAATGATAAATGGATCCAAGGGACATTGAGGAAAAAGAAGTGAGGAGACAGGGGAACTATCTGGAGAAGTCACGAAGAATTCTACAGCTTGAACCTCTCTGAGGTGTGGTGGAATGTCAAGAGGCGACTTGGAGAAAGACCTATGGCTTGTGTTCAGGCACCATGAACTTCAGGTGTTGGCAGGACATTCAAGGGAAGATGGCCAGCAGACAGTCAGAAATACATTATTGGCACACGAGCGGGAAGTCGATGTTGAAGTTATCTGGGGGAGTCTTCCAAACAAAAGCGGCAGTGGAGGGCCAGAGGTAAACTCCTAGAGAATGATTACATTTAGAAGGCAGTAGGCTGTACGTAATGAAGAATGTTGGACTTCTCTTATACTGAGAAAAAGTTTAGTTTACTTGTTTTAAAATCACCAAGTGTGGGGGATACTCTGGCATGTTTATGGACCGAGGGGAAAGAGCCTAAAGGGAGAGAGTGTGGAAATCTAAGAGCGCGCTGACTAGCCACGCGGGGATGGGCTTCTCCTTCATCCAGGATAAGGAGACTCCAGGTGGAGAAGGAGAGCCTGACCCTCATTTGATGAATGTGAGGAAGTGAGCTAGGAGTCAGGATGTGACAGTACCAGAGACGTGAAGAGGAACTCCACAGGATAGCACGCACTTCAAGCGAGAATACACGCACTACTGGAAGCCAGGCAGGCAGGAATGGCAGTCGGGAGTGGATCAAATGTCAATGGTGAGGGGTGAGGCAGAGCAGAACCTCCATCACAGAGTTACCACGGAAGTGTTGCCAAGGAGAGGTGGGTTTCAGACAAAAAAAAAAAAAAAAAAAAGGAGGAAGGAGAGGTCTACAAAAAGATGAGGATGTCAAAAACTCTGTGCATGGGGCGCCTGGGTGGCGCAGTCGGTTAAGCGTCCGACTTCAGCCAGGTCACGATCTCGCGGTCCGTGAGTTCGAGCCCCGCGTCAGGCTCTGGGCTGATGGCTCGGAGCCTGGAGCCTGTTTCCGATTCTGTGTCTCCCTCTCTCTGCCCCTCCCCCGTTCATGCTCTGTCTCTCTCTGTCCCCAAAATAAATAAAAAAACATTGAAAAAAAAAAAATTAAAAAAAACAAAAAAAACAAAAAAAAACCTCTGTGCATTGTGGAATATAGTCATCCATTCACAATTAATGTATTTAGCAACTGTTACAGACAAGGCAGTGCACTGAGACTATAATGGTGAGCAAAATGGATTGCAACTCTGCCCTCAGGAGGCCTACAGTCTATGAGATGGGCTGACATTATTCAAGTAGCCATTATTCCAAAACAGAAACATGGCACACAGTGAGAGCACAGGGGAAGTAAGTGGCTAGAGGGGCCCAGACTGTGGCAGGTGAGCATTAGTTCTTGGGACAGGCATGGCATGAAATACTCTCTACATTCTGTGTTAAAATTCAAGGCAAGGCCGTTTGAGGGTTATGGAGATTTAGTCTAGTTTCATAACGTTGCTTAAAAGGTAGAAATACCCTGTCCAAATTAGGCAGGAAACCGTTTAAAAGTCACTGAAAAGCAACGGATTAACATTCCTTAGTTTGTACACCTAATTCTCTAGAGACAGAGAAAGACAGGAAGGGATTGGGGGCAGGGGGGAGGGGAGAGAATTCCATTAGCTGTTTTTTTTAAAAATAATTTTATAGTAATGATGCCTTTAGGGCTGATTTTAGTTTTTTCTCCCATACAGTCACTAAGGATCTCCCACTTACAAGATGTTCTATTTTGGTTTCTTTCTTTAAAACGCCATGTGTGGCAAGCAAGCATTCTCGAGAACGAGTTGTTCTGGAGGGACGTGGGTACAACGCTGCAAGGAAAGCCTCTGAATCCAGTGAGGGCCCCCATCAAGCCAACCTGCTTATTCCAAAATTCTTCTCTGATATAATTTTTATTAAGATTTGCAATGCTGGCCTGAAGGAATGTTCGATGTGTACTAGAATGATGGAAAAAAAAAAAAAAAAGCTCATGACAGAACTTCAGAAGTAGCTAGTTGCAATTCATCAACTTTTCCAGAAGCCATAAAAATAACTTTTAATTGTTGTTGTTCTTAAGCGAGTAGGGGCAAAAAAAAAAAAAAAAGACGGTCTCTTCAGGGAGCAAGTACATGAAGAAAAAGGAATAGTGCTCCCTACTAGATCATGAGTCCCGTGAGGACAGACACCGAAAGAGTTTTATTCCTGGTGGGACCCCCACCCTGTACCCAAGGCCACAGAAGGTACTTACTAAATATTTACAAAACGAATAACTAAGTCGTAGACAAATGTTTGTTAATCATGTACAAGGCCTGGCCTAACTAGGCTATGATTTATTTTAACAGGTCTTCAGATTTTTCACACAGAGGAAACTGTTTCCAACAGGGCCTTCCTGCAGAGCTCCAAATATTTTGAAAGATAACATAACAAACACTAAAGTTTGAAATTGAGAAAATATCAAAGCCAGCAGGAAGGATGATTAACACTCATAAGAATGGTACAGACATTGTTGACAAATTTTTCAGGTGAACAAAGCCTTACTTGCTGCTTACTGTGTAATTTTAAAATGACAACCCATCAAAGACAAACAACTGAAAAAAAAACAGTTGGAATGATTTATACGTGAAATAATCTTTGAAGAATTTTGTATTTTTAGATAGCAGCGAGTGGCGAAAATTAATGTTTTCACGAGCTACCCCTCCACACACCCCACACTGACATTTCCTTCTTCCTTCTCTCTAAACACGTTAGGCAATTCAGATGTTTCCTCAGTCTTCACTTTCTTTCTCCTAACTGGAAGAGTCAGAAAGCCAATTTAGTTTCATGGTAAAGAAACTGGAAAGGCACCTTGTCCCACTATACTGACACTAAGTCCAAACTGCATTTGTTTTTCCATTCTTTTTGGGCATTCCATGTGAGAATTTGAATCTCTTAGAAAACATGAAACCACACAGAAAACTCTAAAGCCGTATTTTTAACCTGAGATCAAATTCTGTCAAAATATAATATTATGAAGGTTTAGCCCTGTATTGATACTTCAGATGTTTGCCTCACTAACTACATCAGAAACTGATTGAGCTACAAGGCCCTTCACACAGCAGCCCAGCGTTGTGGTGGCAGAGAGCTGACCACACAATGTAATGTGCTCAATGACTAAGGAATCATTTTTAAGACTGGCAAGCAGCAGCAGCAAGGTTTTGTTCCATTCTAAACAGAAAATACCACCTCTCCTATCTCACCTTTCAACCTCACCTTTCAAAGAGAATCAAATGTCTCCTGTTATACCAGTATCTTAAGGGGAGCAAACACAAATGGGGAAATGAGTGGCTCTTACCGTGCTCTATATTAAAGCTCCCAGAGAAGCACAAAAATGTTTTCTTTTGTCTTACTCTTTAGCTTATTTGGCACCCTGGTGACATCTAGTATATGCTAAAAGAGAGGAAGGAAGGAAGGAAGGAAGGGAGGAAGGAAGGGAGGAAGGGAGGAAGGGAGGAAGGGAGGGAGGAAGGGAGGGAGGAAGGGAGGGAGGAAGGGAGGAAGGGAGGAAGGGAGGGAGGGAGGAAGGAAGGAAGGAAGGAAGGAAGGAAGGAAGGAAGAAAGAAAGAAAGGAAGGAAGGAAGGAAGGAAGGAAGAGACAAAGAAAATCATTTTAAGTATAAACATAGACCTGTACCACTGAGAGAAAACATGGGCCTTGGGCTCAGAAAGACTTGAATTTAATAATCTGTTCTTCCATTTCCTAGCTGGTAATCTTGGGCAAGGTCATTCAACCTTGTTCATAGTCTCTTCCTCAACCATAGAAGGGGATAATACAATTTACCATTTGGGTTGTTGCTAGGGTTAACAGAAAAAATACCCGCAAAGGGTCGTACTGAGTCACCAATATTCAAGAAAGGTGAATGTCTTCCACTACTTTTTTCCCTCCTCCTACACAATCAAGTGGAAAGGGGACTCTTAAAAGGTTTTGAGGAGAATAAATCATAGAAAGTGGGTTATTTACAATTTGGAGCAACTGGGAGAGTGAAATGTCTTTGAAAGCTATTTTCCAGGTCTTCCAGAGGGCACCAGAAAAACAAAAACACCCTGTACAAAATGGACTCCTGCACAGAGCCACCTGTGTTCTCCACTGGTCTCAGGACAATTGCTGAGAGCTGCAGAGAACCAGCATGCACCCAAGGGAAACTGCCATCAGCCCACAGCAGAAGTGCCCTGGGGGGAGTCACAGAGCAAGAAGGTTGACATCACCTACAAGACTGGGAGAGAATCACTAGAACTGGATTTGGCTCTATTTCCCACCAGCTGGGAAGTTGCACAGTTTATTTTTACGCTTGTACCTGCAAAAAATAAAAAAGTAAAGTGAAAAACTAAAAACAAAAGAACCTATTTTATTCAAAAGACCTGTTGTTTACTTGGTGAATCCTTACTGAACCATGTCGAAAATTCACTTAGTGAACTGTCTACACCTAGTTGAGCTACACGTTGTTGTTGCCTTTAGTTTTTTTTTTTTTTTTTTAAGTCTGTGCGGTTTAAGAAGTGTTGCTATAGTGGCCAAACACAGGAAGTTGCGTTTTACTCCTGTTTCCAAATATGCCTAATGTCAAAATCTGAGGAGAAAAAAAAAAAAGTTCCGTTTCATGACTCTGTTAACCTCAGATTCTTTAGTGTTAAGGCCACCTTTAAGTTCAACATAGTTCCCAAGTCCTGAAGGACTCATATTTACTGAGAATCATCATCTACTGGTCTGGCTAAGAAATCACAGTCAAGGGGACCTCTGTTTATTCTGCACCATCCCCTTTTTGCGATCTAACAGGAACCTTATGCTCTTTCTTTTTGCCCCTGGGACGAGATACCCAGCAATGAAAACAACGTAGGAATGGCACTACCAACACCATAAGTCATTATTCCTTAAATCCTTATTAGTTATTTCCATTGTGTATAGTAAGCCTTCATCTTTAGACTTTAGGATACTGAGCTTTGAATCTGAAATGCCAAGCTTGAATCCCATTGAAATGTTCTCACTTGGAAGAACACCATTACTCTGTGACTTGCAAACGTTGTTAGAATGAGTGTTTGGCCTATTCTGATCTGCTATGTTAAAAAACCAAAGTGACAGGATCACAACCAACGGGTGTGGAGTTTAACTGAAAATTCCTGCACATCCCAACTCCTACTCCGTCACCATTTAGATTCAGATCAGGGCCCAAAAGATTATTGGATCTGGCATGCAGCTTCTTAGGAATGCCTCGTATCTCAGCCATCTCAAGGTCTAACTTACTTTTAGGAAACTCCTGCTCCAAAAGAGGCCAAAAAATTAAACACAGTAATCTCTTAGGTGACTGGAGAGTTTTAAACCCTTTTAAGGGAGAATCTAGGTTTGTAGGATTCTGACGCACCCATCTTACTGGTGTGTTTACAGGGCTCGAGGGACCTGTTCCAAGTAAATTAAAGAATTTGGGACCTCAAGGAAGTGGGTGTGTTTTTGAAGCACTATCTTCATGTCTTGTGACAAGACGAATAAGTCCACCCAGTCTGTCCATCCCAGTGAAGAGTTTCCTGTGAAATTCAGCAAGAGATAGGAAGCCATTATTGAAAGCTGGCTAGGTGCTTTGCAAAGTGTATGGGACATAATATAAATGTGTTTAGTCACATGTGAATCATCCTTGAATTACCAACCTGATTCAATGGGGCTGCTGCATTTTCTGGCAAGAACATTCTTGCTCTGGCTCTACTTTGACAGGTGTTTTAACACTATCTTTCTTTAGCATCCCTATTCATTTTATTTCTTATTTTAGCAGCTTTTTGTGAAGAAACATGTCACTCTGCGGGATATCAAACACATCTAAGATAATAAAAGCATACAGAGTAAGAAAAAAAATCAAACACAGAAAAGAGGAATATATATATGTAGTGACATTTGGGAATAAAGCATTTCTCTAAATAGTGTGCCTCACATTCAGGGATCTCAAAGAAGATTATAAAAAACTAGTCAGGTGGTACTTATATAGTTGCTGACCACACTGGATTAGCATCTTCATAAGCATTTTTTTTTCTTAGCATTACTCAATTTGGTACTCCACTCACAAGGTAATTATTTCTTATACAAGTATGGCAGAAACACAGTGTTCACATAGACTATTTTCTAATTTTACCACTTATTCTCTTTATATTCCATGCCTTATCTCCTAAGTGGCACTGCCTAGTGACACTGATTGGCTCCCGTTGCCAAAAAACACCTTCGATGCATCCTCTTACTCGGGCCATGTCTAACCGAATATGTAGTAGCATCGTTGAAGACGAGCAGGAAAGAAGCTATAGTCTGTTAAGAAGTGCAACTGAAGAAACCAGAAAAAAAGACAATGGACCCAATGTGTTTATGGGCCACTGTGAATGGATCTCAGTTTGTAAACTTGTTTGAAGGATAATGGCAATGGCTGAATTTTGTCCCCCAAAATTCAAATATTGAAGTCTTCATTCCAAGTACCTCAGAATGTGACTGTATTTGGATAGAAGGTCTTTAAAAATGAGGTCATATGTGTGGGCCCGAATCCAATTACCGGTGTCCTTGAAAGACAGTAAGACTGGATAGATGTGTGGGTTCACAGACCATATGGGGATACTGGGAGAAAGTGGCAAGGAGAGAAACCTCAGAAGAATCCAAACCTTGATCTTGGACTTCTAAGTGCTAAGTGAGTTCTTAGACTCCAGAACTGTGAGAAAATGAAATTCTGTTGTTGAAGCAAACCCAGTCTGTAGTAATTTGTTATGGTAGCCATAGCAAACTAATACAGACTTTTCCTCTTATCTGTTACGGAGTCTATTTGTACACTGAAGGTAGAGTGAAAATGTCACACAGCTTTCAACCCCATCTCTACCCCGCCCCGCCTAACAGAGGGGAAAAGAAAAGTTCTTTAAAGGCTTCTGCTAGGATCATTTTATAATGGCCTTATTGGATACAGGAGTACTGATGCATAGGGGCACTTGTACCCCAATGTTTATAGCAGCACTCTCAACAATAGCCAAATTATGGAAAGAGCCTAAATGTCCATCAACTGATGAATGGATAAAGAAATTGTGGTTTATATACACAATGGAATACTACGTGGCAATGAGAAAGAATGAAATCTGGCCTTTTGTAGCAACGTGGATGGAACTGGAGAGTGTGATGCTAAGTGAAATAAGCCATACAGAGAAAGACAGATACCATATGGTTTCACTCTTATGTGGATCCTGAGAAACTTAACAGAAACCCATGGGGGAGGGGAAGAAAAAAAAAAAAAAGAGGTTAGAGTGGGAGAGAGCCAAAGCATAAGAGACTCTTAAAAACTGAGAACAAACTGAGGGTTTTTGGGGGGTGAGAGGGAGGGGAGGGTAGGTGATGGTTATTGAGGAGGGCACTTTTTGGGATGAGCACTGGGTGTTGTATGGAAACCAATTTGACAGTAAATTTCATATATTAAAAAATAAAAAAAATTAAAAAAAAAATAAATAAATAAAATAAATAAAAAAATATATATATAATGGCCTTATTAATTAAAACACCATCATTTGAAAAATGAGGTGTCCGTGTGTTGTGACATTCCGTGGTCTGATGACTAAAGGGGACTCGGGTTTTTTTTTAAGTGTGCAGTTCTAGATCCTTCTTAAAAATCTCCAGTTTGATTTTATTCTTTTCATGTTTTCTTTAAAAAACTGGCAGCCAAGTACTTTCCAAGCGACAGAACACTAGTTGCGCACATATGTATATAATTCCATTTTAGTAGACTTGAGGAAAATGAAACACTGCTCTGTTAGGCACACAGAACATTCAACATGAGCTCAGTTAACTCGTTCTGGCTTATTCCAAGTTTCCATCCTCAGCTGTCTCCTCCAGCCTGGCAGGTCAGCACAAGTTAACTTCACAGATGTAGAAGAAATTTTGAAAAACACAGAATCCCTTTAAATAGATGAAATCGGCAATTGCGATCCTGAATCATCCTGTCACGTTGCCCTTCTCAGTCCTGTGGGCTACCCAGCTGTGTGGTCAGAAACATTTTTATTCTGGAAGGAAGGCCCAGGGCAATGCTCAGCAGGCCCTCCTCAGAACACCTTGGGCAAACAGTGGCCTTTCCCGGGGGAGGCTCAGAAACCCTTCAGAGAAAGCTTGTAAGAGACCCCAATTAAGACTGGAATTTACTTCACACTGGGCAATGTACTGCAAAATAGGCACATCGTTGAAAAGGAAAAGACCCCTGAAATACAAACAGGCAAAAATAAAGAGTCAAACGTTTCCAAAAGGAACATATGAAAAGAATTTCTAAATAAATGATTGCTTCCTTTTGAAGTTTTCAGGATTTGCTGCCCACATTTCTAAAAGAGAAAAGGTCTCGGCCTCCTTTTTAGAAAATGTATTTGACTAAAATCTTTCTTACAGTCCACCCCACGCATTATTAAACACCTGTTCTAATCCAGCCCCTGCTCTGTCGCTTTGGTTCCTCCTTAATTAGCACACAGCCACCTCCAATGAAGTTTACAGGTGTCTTCCTAAAAAGGCAACCGACTCAAAATTCTGGGTCCTTTCCTTAAACAGCAATTGCCATTCTACAGACAGCTTCTTTCCCTTTGAATGTAACTGTATTTACCTGAAACCCAACTCTTGCGGGAAACGAATTATTTTGCAGTCTGTAGTATTAGCAAAATGTATGTAAGAGCAAAAAAACTTCTGGCAACGTGATTTTGCCAAAATTGTCCTTGACAATGGGAATACTTGCTCAGGAATAGGACATATTAATGACCAAATTCATCAAGGCATTGGGTACAGAACATCAGTGTGTTTGAACTGGACATTTTGTAACCTCTACTTCACGTCAAGAGAAGTCACACATTGTTAATGAAGAGAAAGTCTTCATCTGAAGCCATTTTTTAAGACACTGCTAACCTCCAGAGGATGTTTCTCACATTAAGAGCCTTCTGGAATACTTGCTCAAAATGCAGATTCTGAGACCCCACTCCAAGATGGATTTTGCTATTCTAGAATATGTTGCCCAGAAGAGAGTATTTTTCCCAAGCATACTAAGTGATTCTCACAATCAGGCAAGTCTGTGAAGTATCATTATTACCTCAGTAAACATATTTTTAAATTAGTCCATTCAACTATAAAACATTAAACTTTCATAAAATATTTTTTTAGACTATAATAACAAGAGCACGTCAAAGTTGAGTTCTCGTGTGACAATTGTTCAAGAAAGTCTTTTGCAATTAATTCAAAACTATTTGCTGAAGAGAAAAAAATTAATCTACATGAAGAGAAAATGTTAATGGTGATTAATTATAAGTGGCAGTGGATATTTTTATATATTACAGTTAAGTTTGCCTCGCTGCCTTACGACCCAGCCAAGCTACTGAGCAAGTAGAAAGACAAAATAAAGATGCCTTCTTATATAGTAGGTCTCAAAAAAACCATGCCCCATGAGCTTTTCTCAAGAAGCTACCTGTGTGCTCTGTCTAAATAAGGAAATAGACCCAGAAAAAAATAGACGTTGATCTAGGAATCTAAACGTCCAACACCAGACGTAAGTGGAAAGACTCCCCAGCCTGATGTGAAGAGAGATCCAGGGAAACAGGCAGCAAGCTTAGAGGAAGCCACAGTCCAATTTGGTTACAGTTCTTCAAGATGAACTTGACAGAATAACAAAAGTGTTTGAACATGCCGAGAAGAGATTTACATAACTGGGGGAAGATTTGGGGATGAGTATGCAGGACTCTTAGCAAGCAAACAAAAATACCAGTAAGGAAAGCAAAAGCCATGCAGGAAAGAAAAAGTAATCATGGTTTACCACAGGCTTAGCTATCATCAACTTTTTACACAGTTACACAGAATACTGTTCTAATCAAAAGTACAGTGGAAGAACGCTGGGAGGATGAGAACAGTAGGGAAATGTGTGATGGAGGGGAGTGGGTTGGCAGGGGTCAGAGAAAGGGTGAAAAACGAAGCTGTATCTTCAATTTCCAAACTGTGAGTTCAGTGACAATGTGTCAAACTGAACAATCGATAATTAACAAGTAAGCGTGCTATTTAGAGACTGGAGGTAAATACTGAAGAATCCATTTAAACAACTGCAGGTTTCTTGGACACTACTTAACTTTTCACTCAATGCCTATCACTCTACTAATATCCGAACTGGCCAAAAAGGGCTGTTCATTTATTCAATAGTTGTGTCAAGCATATACCTCAGAATAAGGCAGATTAGGGAACAAGGTAAGGTCCCTTAGCTTCTGGAGCCTAGGTTCTAGTGAAGGAGGTATTGAAAAAGAAACATGTAAAGAAGCAGGATAGGGGCACCTGGGTGGCTCAGTTGGCTAAGAATCTGACTCTTGATTTCGGCTCAGGTCATGATCTCATGGTTCCTGAGATCTAGCCCCGCATCGGGCTCCCTGCTGAATAGCTTGGAGCCTGCTTGGGATACTCTCTCTCTGCTCCTCTCCCCACCCCCACCCCCCCACCACTCTGGCTTGCACGCAGGGCATGCTCAAAATAAACAAATAAACTTTAAAAAAATATTTAAAGAAAAAAGCAGGATTATCTGCGAGATAAAAGCAAAGAAGGAGAAAGAACTGCGGCTTGAGGAGCTAGGCAGGCTTCTCTGAAGAGGGCTGGACAAGGAAGGTCTCCATGAAGCTGGCAACTGAAGGAGTACGCTTTGGAAAGAGCTAGCCAGAGAGTGTCCCTTTCATCCCAGACAAAGAGGGAGCAGCAACTTCCAAGGTCACAGGTAAGAACAAGCAAGGCTTGTCTGGTGACTGGAAAAGGGAGTAAGACTGTGGCACGAGGGGGTGTGGGGGAGGGGCAGGGGCCAAGGATCAGAGAGGATCCTGTGGCCTTGTGGGCCAGAGTAAGAAATCTGGATTTCATTCTAAGGGCAATGGGAAGACGCAGGAAGGCAGTGAGTAAGGAAGTGATGTGATTTATGTTTTAAAACATTACTTTGGCTGCTGTGTGGAACGTGAATTGCAGAAGGCTGAGAACAGAAGCAGGAGACCAGCTCCACCTCACTACGGTTGTGCAATGACTGTGGTCAGGGCCTGGATGGTGGCAGAAGAGATAGAAGTGGGTGGACTAGAGAGACATCGGGAAAGGAAATCGTACAGGACACGTGGATGGTTCGGTGAGGAGGGGAAGGGAAGACTCAAGGAGGCCTCCTCAACTTCCAGCTAGAATGCATGAGGTGGCTGGAGGTATTATTTGGTGACATGCAGAAAGTTCAGGGGAGAAGGGATTTGGCGGGTAAACTCAAGCTTTCTGTTTAGACCTCTTATGTAGGGTGCCCATTAAGGACCCAAGCAGACCTGCCCCACAGGCTCTAGCATATCTGAGCTTAGAGCGCAAGGTGAGAGCAGAGCTGCAGACACAGACGTGGGCATCACCCCGCTCCCGTTTCTCCAGCCACCCCCCAGGTCGGGAGTTCACTCCACCTTGCTGGATTATCCTAGCGGACCTCTTGGCCGTGGGGAGGTCTCCCCCAGGAAATCCATACTGCGTGCTCGGCAGGCAGATTCATCCCCTGGGGCAAAGCTGTAATCATTTCTCATTTGATAAAAAACCTTCAGTGCTTCCCACCGCCTGCGTCCTTCTTGCCTTTCAGAGCCAGAATTCTTGTCCCCATTCTGTACTTTCTGGACTCCCTCATTTGTCCCCACAATT
>NW_026059027.1:0-12514 GCF_023721935.1 Panthera uncia | reverse complement strand
TTTTGTTTTGTTGATGTGATGTATCACATTGATTGATATGTAATTATTGAACCACCCTTGCAGCCTAGGAATAAATCCCACCTGATTGTGGTAAATGATTTTTTAAATATGTTGTTGGGTTTGGTTTGCTAATATTTTTTTGAAGACCTTTGCATCTATGTTTATCAGAGATACTGACCTGTATTCTCTTTTTTTCTAATGTCTTTTTGATATCAGGGTAATGCTGGCCTCATAGAATGAATTTGAAGTTTTTCTTCCTCTTATATTTTTTGGAAAAGTTTGAGAATAGGTATGAACTCTTCTTTGAATGTTTGATAGAATTTGCCTGTGAAGCCATCTGGTCCTGGACTTTTGTTTGTTGGGAGTTGTTTTGATTACCAGTTCAATTTCACTGCTTGTAATTAATTGTTCTCTTCAAATTTACTATTTCTTCCTGCTTCAGTTTTGGTAGGTTATACGTTTCTATGAATTTACCCATTTCTTCTAGGTTGTGCAAGGTTTTTTCTTCTAGGTTTTTTTTTTAGATTTTATATCTTTTATTTTTCCTCTACACTTTATTATTTCATTCCTTCTATGGTTTTGCATTTTGTTTGTTCTCCTTTGTCTAGTTCCTTTAGGTGTAAGGGTAGGTTGTTTATTTGAGGTGTTTCTTGCTCCTTGAAGTAGGCTTAATTCCTATAAACTTCCTTCTTAAAACTGCTTTTTGGGGTATTCCAAAGATTTTGAACCACTGTGTTTTCATTTTCATTTCTCTCCATGTAAATTTTTATTTTGTCTTTGGTGTTTTGGTTGGCTCATTCATTTGAGCATCTTGTTTAACCTTCATGCTCTTTCCAGATTTTTTCTTATGGTTGCTTCCTAGTGTTGGGGTCAGAAAAGATGCATAGTATGACTTAAGTCTTTTTGAATTTGTTGACTTGTTTTATGTGATCTATTCTGGAGAATATGTGATCTATTCTGGAAAATGTCCTCTGTGTGATCTTGAAATGAATGTGCATTCTGTTGTTTTAGGATAGAATGTTCTGAATACATCTGTTAAATCCATCTGGTCTAGTGTATAGTTATCTACCACACCCTCTGGGGCAGTAGTCACTTTGAAATGGTGCTGGCCCCTGAGGGAGCTCTTTGCACACTGCCAGGCTTACGGCACTACTTCGGGGACATGCTGCCTCTGCTGGGATTGTGCTCGTGTGAGGCACAGTTTTAGCATAGTACACGCCAGTCTGCCTGCAAAATGAGACCTGCTATGGCTGCTGGGACTGGGGCTGGCCTGGGTGGATCCACTAAGTGCACTGCTTAGGAGACTCGGTGTCAGCAAGGTTTGCACTGGTCTTTAGGGGAGGGGAACTGCTGTGGGGGTACTTGGGCAGGTGTGAAAGGGGCAGATCTGCTGAAGCCCAGTGGAGCAGGGCTTAGTGTAAGCAAGTTAGGTGGTGTATTCTGGCTTTGCGCTGGGTTCTCACAGGTGGTTGTGTATTTATGCTGAGGGGCAAGGAAGGGAAATGGTGCCTGCCAGCTCATTTGTTCCTGGAGGGGTCTTCCTGTGATCCCTGTCCCTCCTGGACACTCACCCACCCATCTGTGCCAGGTGTTTTTCCAACTGCTGCTTCTAGGTATATCTGTGGGGGTGTTTGTCATGTTGTCTCTTTAAGCATGGGGACTCCACTTCCTCCTGACCTCTGGGGTCTCTCAGAGCTGAGCCCACTGAAATTTAAGATTCCAGGTTTTAAATCCTGCTGGTTGTAAGAACTCATGGAAATTTGGCCCTTTTCACGTTCCTTATATTTTAAAGTCTATTTATTTATTTTTAGACAGAGAGAGAGACAGTGCAAAAGCAAGTGGGGCAGGGGCAGAGTGAATGATGGGAGAGAATCCCAAGCAGCCTCCGCACTGTCAGCACAGAGCCCGAGGCTACTCAATCAATCAATCAATCAATCAGTCTTGACCTGAGCCGAGATCGAAAGCTGGATGCTTAATCAACTGAGCTACCCAGGCACCAGGCCCCTTTCACTTTCAAAGCCAAATGTTATGGGAATTCATCTTCCCCATGAGGGCTTCCTGGTGTGATAGTCTGTTTCTCCCACTTCTCTGTGCCTTCAGCTCCCTCCCCCACTCTGTTAACTGCTGGTTTGTTTGTTCCCCACTGAATCTCTGTCCCTCCTACTCTCTTCACTGTGGCCTCTTCTCTACCTTTAGTTGTGAAGTCTGATCTGCCAGTCTTTGGGTCAGTTTCTGGGTTATTTACACTGATGTGAGTGTCCTCTAATTGTATCCATGGGAGGAGGTGAGCTTAGCCTCTGCCATCTTCCCAATCTACTTTAGTTGTCCTGTCTTTAAATGGAAACTGCCTTTAAATGGAAACTTAGATTTGGAAATGAGCAAAACATAATTTTACTTTGTAATCTCTTAGGTCATGCTGGCAATTAAATTTTAAAATATTGTCAAATGTTATTAATTTCTGAGAAGTATTGACATATAATTCAATGTATATATGCAATGGAATCAGGAAAGATTTTGAAAGGTCTGGAAGAAAATATTTTAGAATTGCTTATCACAAAACCTCATTTATTGCAGTGGTTAGTTTTGTTGCTCTCTGGTAGCATTACCATGAAATTATTATCAAACTTGATACAAACTGATTTTATTTAGGAAGTTGCTTTTCTCCTTTCATTAAAAGGAGGACGCTAGCTTTAGATGGACTTAACTAAATCATAAAAAAGTAACTCATAGTTTCTTGAGGAAAAGTCCCAGGAGCAGACAGCACCATTTAGCCAAACAATAAGAACAAAGTAAGACTCTATCAAATTGCCCTTATAAGGCCTCTGGAGTCACAGGGCCTTTATCTTGAAAAGGTCATCCCTCCCCTCCTGTTTCCAACCTCACATACCTGTAAGACAGCTACAAAGCTCTTGTATGTCTCCTATATGGCAGGGAGAGGTAATTTTTTTCAGAATAGAAAGTTATACAAAATTTATATCCATCATACATACAATCATGAGAAGAATGTTTATGGGAATATAATAAAATAGCTACTATTTATTGAAAATCTGTGATATGTCAGATACTTTGTGTATGTTATATCCTCACAAAGTATATTTAATCCTCACAAAGACTCTGGGAAATAGAAGTTACTTCTATTTTATACAGAGGAAAACATGTTTCAGAGAATCAAGTAATTTAGCACCCTGTTTCCTTTTAACCATGAGATGAAGATTTCCAATTGTCTTTCTAATGAATACATATTGTCTTGTTATTGTATAAAGTTAGAGATTATGGCGCCCCAAATACCACATTATGGTTTGAGGAAGCGTCTCAAAAACATAGATGTGCCAAAATTATTATGTTTTAGGATCATGTATTTGACATTTATCATCTTTGAAATGTGTAAGTCACATACTTATTCAATTTAAGAAGCCAGGGTGAATTGATTTCACTATAGTATTAAGCCCATGGAGGTGTAGAAAATTAGAAAGAAGTATATATCAGTGAAATCAGAAGGGAATGCACACAGCGTGTGGACATATCAGTGGATATGAACAGAGAAAACATATGGCATTACAATTCAGGTAAATTGAAGAGAAGTGAATTAAAGATGGTTCTACCAAACCTACCATTCTCTGAAAACCAGGTGCAGGTAACTCCAAGGTGAACTATTCATAAATTAGATGCCAATAGTTTTTCAATGACAAACGCAAGAGATTTCTCAAGGGACAGGGAGTCAACAAATTTCTGGGAATAGTGGAAGGATTTCTGAGTCCTTTGGGCTATAAAATATACTATTTTATTAGACATTTATGACATATCTCTGTAAACAGTGAAGTAAATTACTAAGAAAATAACAAATACTGTATCAAAGTGGCCCTAATTTTTTTTTACACCTATGAAAGTTAAAGTATATGGGAAAATGAAGATTACAGAAAATTGTTCATATCACAAAAGCAAATAAATGTCAGAAGAGGTAGACCAAGATTAAATCACATATGAGTGGTTATTAAGGGGAAACCAACAAAAATGAAAACAAAATTCACATGATTATAAAAGACAAAATTTCTCCCTATGGGGAAAATGAATGATACACATGATACTGTGCTACAAGCTAAAAACACAGAAGTGATTGAAAGCCAAGCATATCTTAGAAATGTAAAGGCTTATAAACTTTGTTTTACATTAAGTATATTTTTTTTATTTTACCCTTACTAAGTACACATTGAGTGACTATAAAAAAGTAAAATATTCTGGGGAAAGGAATAAGTTCCAACATTTGTGGCATAATACAGGGAACAAGGTATTTATCATACATATGATATTGCGGAGTAATAAGCAAGAGTACACTTCTTAGTCTAATAAATTCCAGATTGCCCAAATTAAAATAGCAATAAACTGCTTCAAAGTAATCAAATGAAAGAGAAATTAAAATGGAACTTGGTGCTTCTAAATATAAACAAAAACATTAGTCTTTTTCAAATGTAAGCGTTTAGTGTGCTTACTGCCTAGGGTGCTAAGCCTATTAGCATTCTAAGGAAACATAAACTTGATCACTTTACTTATTTTAGAATTGATAGAAATAATTATTATTTTTTGTTCCCTTTGGTTTTTCAGGATTCACTCCTAAGGATTTTTTAAATTACATTTAATATAATTCTATATTTCAGCCTGGGACATTAAGATTCAGAATCTAAATGGGTTTAAATACTATCCTATGATTCGACACTAGAAAACTTATTTCCTTCACTTATTTATTCTATCATTCAAAAGATACTTATTGAACATTTACCATGTGCTAGATATACAACCAAATAAGGCTTGATCCTTAAGTGATTTGTCATCTAGAAAGTGAGTAAAGAATTATACACATAGTTTCGTCAAAACATGAATCCTATTATAGAAGGTAGTCTCTAAAAAAAAAGAAGCAAAAATTATTTTGATGCCTATCATAAGATTATATATGTTGATAGAGAACCCCCAGCTTTGACTAAAAACATGTTACTGGTTTCTTAACTAGATATACTACAATGTGGTAATCATAGCTTTTGAGGGAATGGCGGTTCTAAATTTCTATATACAGGGGTCTGGGGGTGGCACTTTGATTGGAAGGGAGTGCTAGGGGACTTCCCTTGAAGCTGTTTGCATAAAAGCTACACTATTTTCATTTATTAGTAATGCACTATTTTATTTAAATATTTGCACATCACTGAAAATGGCAAAGATTTCTAATGACGTTTTTATGCTAAGAATTTATAAGATGGAGAGTACATTTCTTGTTCATATCAGAGAATGGGATGAACTGATGGAAGTACATGTAGGGATCAGGGTCAAGGGGTTGCCTTGGGTTACCTGTTGGCACGACTACTTTTGCAGAAGGCAAATGCAGTTTTGACTGAGAGTAAGGCTAGTGAAAAAATTCTTATGGTCCTGATTGTTTAAAAAAATACATAAGGTCTATGTAACCAATGTACTGGATTTGGAACCTAAGGAGCTATATTCATTCTAGAACATGGGTCAGCAAATTTTTCTGTAAAAGACCAGGTGTTATATATTCTAGACGTTCATGCCATATCATCTCTGTCATAACTACTCAACTCTGCTGCTGTAGTACAAAAACAGTCCTAGACAATATGTAAATGAATGACTCTGGCTGTGTTCCCAGTAAAACTTTATTTATAAAAATAGTGGGGAAAAAAAAGAAATAGACAGCAGGCAGGATTTGGCCTACAGGCTATAGTTTGCCTTTTCCTTTCATAAAAAGTTACACTTTATTTGGGATACACCAGCCCTTACTAAATTAATCTGCCATATGCACTTCTGCATCATTACTCTTTTATTATTAACAAAGAAAGCACTAAGTGCGAATGTGATTTCTTCAAATAAAAAACCAGATTAAACTTGTAGACATATTGTGTTGCCACCACACATTGATTTTGTGTACTAAGCATTAACATAATGAGTTAATTTGCATTTATATGTAGGCCACATGTACATCCAGAGTACTCTACTGCAATGTATCTTTTTTTTTTTTCCTTAACAAACACTTAAGAATATTACCAGGAAGTATTTTCCAAGAACAAAGAAATCTGCTCTATATGTACACAAGTTCACTAGAAACATTCTTCTGAACATTATACACTTTTTTTGAAGTTCTGTTCTAAGAGTCAAAGGATTTCCATATATTGAGTTTTAGTGAGTTATTCTTTCATTACTTTGGGGAAGGTTCTAAGGATGTCATTAGACTTTATTTCACATTAAGTTGAGATATTTTGCAATTGCATTCTATCTTATGTTTATGAAGTCTCTTTTTTTCATCAACTTGACAAAACAGCCTGAGGGGGAACATCACAACATTTTTGTTTAAAAAGATGCATGTTTCTCTTGACCACAGGAAAAATAATTATGTGAAATCAGGATTTTACTTTAACCATAAATACAGCCAGCTGTGTGTCTTATAGAAACTTTTTATAACTATATAACCTTTTTATTTCTTCAGTGCCAGATGGAAATATTGTAGCTGCTGAGGTACAAGGATTATATGCTTGCTTTTTTGTGGATTTTCTTTCTGATTAATGAGTTTTGGAAAAATTATCTATCAAAATCTACGTTTCTCTATGTGTTGAGCATGCCATTAAAAGTAAAATCAATTTACTCACTAAAATCTGGAAAGACCTAGATGATACAAGTTCCTCCAAAAATGCTAGGTGGATAGGATATAGTAAGTGGAATAAATCTGTAGAGGCCTTAAGAATATAGATTATAAGAATTTTCAACCTGACTTTTAAGGCTGCCTACAATACATCCCTCACCTATCTTTATACTTACTTGTTTTTCTCACACTTCCCAATCCATTCAATGTTCCTTAAATGCAACCCACTTATTTATGCCTTTGTTTTGGATTGTTGCTACCACCTCCAAAGGTCTTCATTTCCCCACTCCTATTATTTGCCTAACATCAACTCTCAAGACCCCTCTCCAATCATCTGCTCTACCATGAAGTCCTTTCTGGTGTCTCTGCCCAAAAGTAGATTCAGTCTCTTTTCTTGTTAAGCCTTTCATTACTTTATCTCCATTATCATGGTCCTTAGCTTATTTTGACTTATGTCACAGTTGCTTTTTTATTTGAATTATCTATACAGAAAACTGCCTCCCGTAGCAATGAACATATGCCTAATATATTTAACATTGACAATAAATATATGTTCTATATGATGGAACTGAAATAAATTAAGAAATGAAAGGTAGTTTTTCTAATTTTTTTGCTACTGGCTGTATCTTAAGAGGACTTCAGTGTACTTGAACAGAGTCTGAAAATATGACATTCTCTCATGAGACAATCTGAATAAGGAAAGAAATTTCAAAGGGAACAGCAGCATGAGAATAAAACATATGGAAACACAAAATATCTGGAGTGTTTGCAAAACTGTATTGTAAGCAGTTCAGAGTAGCTGGAGGGAGTTAAGTAAGGCACAAGTGGTCACACCTCACCTGACTTTTATTACTTTTTATTTGGTAATGTCCTTCTCATCTTTTCTGGTTCACAAACACCTGTTGGTCTTCCACAGGTCAGCTCAAGCATCACTTCCTCTAAGCCTTGATTGTTTTATCCTCTATACCTTATACGTGCTTCTATCATCATTCATTGGTTACCCTTACTTATTTACATGTCTTTTTTTTTAAGTTTTTTTTTTAATTTTTTTTTTTAACGTTTATTTATTTTTGAGACAAAGAGAGACAGAGCATGAATGGGGGAGGGGCAGAGAGAGAGGGAGACACAGAATCCGAAACAGGCTCCAGGCTCTGAGCTGTCAGCACAGAGCCCGACGCGGGGCTCGAACTCACGGACCGTGAGATCATGACCTGAGCCGAAGTCGGACACTCAACCAACTGAGCCACCCAGGCGCCCCTAAAGTTTATTTATTTATTTTGAGGGAGAAAGAGAATGTGCACGCATGGGAGGGTCCCAGAGAGAGGAAAAGAAAGAGGGAGAGAGAGAGAGAGAGAGAATCCCAAGCAGGCTCCACACTGTCAGCATAGAGCCTGATGTGGGGCTCGAACTTACGAACTGTGAGATCATGACCTGAGCCAAAATCGAGAGTCGGATACTTAACCAACTGTACCACCCAGGCACCTCTACATGTCTTTCCAGTACTAGATCAAGTCCTGTAAGGATCAGGGTTTGTGAAGCAAAACCTAAATGCGAAGTGTAACATATTTGAGAAATAAATGAAGTAAATAATAAATAAAGGTAAATCCAAAAGACTACTCTGATCCGTAGTTTTCTTTAAAGTTAAAAATTGTTCCTCAGACTCATTGGATTCACAATGCAGAGTACTAACCACTCTATGATCACAGCCTCATTGGATTCAAATCTGTACTCATCACCCCTTCTCCCAAACCCATTACATACAACTCCTCCTCTCAGCATTTTCTTTTTCTTTTTCTTGAGGTTTTCTACTTCTGTATATTATCAAAGATCATTTAAAATGTCCACTAATAAAATTTTCTATTATATCAGTCCATTTTGTCAGCTTAACTGAGGTGTAATTGACAAATAACATTGTAAGATATTTAAAATGTAAAATGTTTAATATACGTACACATTGCAAAAGAATTCCCCCAAAGAGTTAACTAATATATCCATCACCCTACTATTTACCTTTATGTCTATGTGAAAACATATAAATTCTACTTTCTTAGAAAATTTCAATTATATGATACATTGTTATCAACTGTAATCACAGTGATATACATTAGGTCCTCAGACCTTATTCAGTCTTATAACTGTGAGATATAGATAGATAGATAGATAGATAGATAGATAGATAGATATCTAGATATATATCACATTTTCTTCATTCATACATCAACAGACATTTATGTGGTTTCTATACACTGGCTTTTGTAAATAATGCTGTTATGAACATGAGAGCACAGATATCTCTTCAAGGTAATAATTCATTTCCTCTGGATATATACCCAGAAGTAGAATTGCTAGGTCATATGGTAGTTCTATCTTCAATTTCTTGAAGAACCTCCATGCTGTTTCCCAGAGTGGCTGTGCAAGTTTATATTCCCACTAATAGTGTAAAAGAGTTCCCTTTTCTCTATATCCTTGCTAACATTTATTACCTCTTGTCTCTTTAATAGTAGCCATTCTAACGGGGGAGGTGGTATTTCATTGTGGTTGAGATTTGCATTTCCCTGATGACTAGTGCTGCTGAACATCTTTATGTACCAGAGGCTACTTGTAGATCTTCTTTGGCAAAATTATCTATTCAGATTCTTTGCCCATTTTAAAATTGGATTATTCCTTTTTACCATTGACTTGTATGAGTTCCTTGTATGTTTTGGATATTAATCCCTTATCAGATATGTGTTAGCAAATATTTACTCCCATTCTGCTTTTCATTTTGTTGATGCTTTCCTTTGCTATGCAGAAGATTTTTAGTTTCATGTGGTCCTGTTTGTTTATTTTTGTTTTCCTGCCTTTGCTTTTGATGTGAAGTATAAAAAAATATTGCCAAGACCAATGTCAAGGAGCTATCCCCTCTCTATATTTTCTTCCAGGAGTTGCTCCTATGTCATTAATAGACTATATATGCATGAGTTTATTTCTAGACTCTCTATTCTGATCCATTGATCTGTGTGACTCTTTTTATTCCAATACATTGTTGTTGTTGTTATCATTATTTTTTTTTTGTATCTCATCAGGTTTTTTTATAATTTAACTTTATTTTTTATTTTTTAAAATTTACATCCAAATTAGTTAGTATATAGTGAATCGATAATTTCAGGAGTAGATTCCTTAATGCCCCTTACCCATTTAGCCCATCCACCCTCCCACAACCCCTCCAGCAACCCTCAGTTTGTTCTCCATATTTATGAGTCTCTTTTGTTTTGTCCCCCTCCATGTTTTTATATTCTTTTTGTTTCCCTTCCCTTATGTTCATCTGTTTTGTCTCTTAAAGTCCTCCTATGAGTGAAGTTATATGATTTTTGTCTTTCTCTGACTAATTTCACTTAGCATAATACCCTCCAGTCCCATCCACATAGTTGCAAATGGCAAGATTTCATTATTTTTGGTTGCCGAGTGATACTCCATTGTATATATATACCACATCTTCTTTATCCATTCATCCATCGAGGGACGTTTGGGCTCTTTCCATACCTTGGCTATTGTTGATAGTGCTGCTACAAACATGGGGGTGCATGTATCCCTTCAAAACAGCACACCTGTATTCCTTGGATAAATGCCTAGTAGTACAATTGCTGGGTCGTAGGGTAGTTCTATTTTTAGTTTTTTGAGAAACCTCCATACTGTTTTCCAGAGTGGCTGCACCAGCTTGCATTGCCACCAACAATGCAAAAGAGATCCTCTTTCTCTGCATCCTCACCAACATCTGTTGTTGCCTGAGTTGTTCATGTTAGCCATTCTGACAGGTGTAAGGTGGTATCTCATTGTGGTTTTGATTTGTATTTCCCTGATGATGAGTGATGTTGAGCATTTTTTCATGTGTCTGTTGGCCATGTGGATGTCTTCTTTGGAGAAGTGTCTATTCATGTCTTTTGCCCATTTCTTCACTGGATTATTTGTTTTTTGGGTGTTGAGTTTGATCAGTTCTTTGTAGATTTTGGATACTAACCCTTTATCTGATATGTCATTTGCAAATATCTTCTCCCATTCTGTCGGTTGCCTTTTAGTTTTGCTGATTGTTTCCTTTGCTGTGCAGAAGCTTATTTTGATGAGGTCCCAGTAATTCATTTTTGCTTTTGTTTCCCTTGCCTCCAGAGACGTGCTGAGTAAGAAATTGCTGCGGGCAATATCAGAGGTTTTTGCCTGCTTTCTCCCTGAGGATTGTGATGGCTTCCTGTCTTACATTGAGGTCTTTCATCCACTTAGAGTTTATTTTTGTGTATGGTGTAAGAAAGTGGTCCAGGTTCATTCTTCTGCATGTCGCTGTCCAGTTTTCCCAGCACCACTTGCTGAAGAGACTGTCTTTATTCCATTGGATATTCTTTCCTGCTTTGTCAAAGATTAGTTGGCCATATGTTTGAGGGTCCATTTCTGGGTTTCTATTCTATTCCATTGATCTGAGTGTCTGTTCTTGTGCCAGTACCATACTGTCTTGATGATTACAGCTTTGTAGTATAGCTTGAAGACTGGGATTATGATGCCTCCTGCTTTGGTTTTCTTTTTCAAGATTGCTTTGGCTATTCGGGGTCTTTTCTGGTTCCATACAAATTTTAGCATTATTTGTTCTCGCTCTGTGAAGAATGCTGGTGTTACTTTGATAGGGATTGCATTGAATATGTAGATTGCCTGGGTAGTATCGACATTTTAACAATACGTGTTCTTCCTATCCAGGAGCATGAAATCTTTTTCCATTTCTTTGTGTCTTCTTCAATTTCTTTCATAAGCTTTCTATAGTTTTCAGTGTATAGATTTTTCACCTCTTTGGTTAGATTTATTCCTAGGTATTTTATGGTTTTAGGTGCAACTGTAAATGGGATTGATTTTTTGATTTCTCTTTCTGTCGCTTCATTGTTGGTGTATAGGAATGCAACCGATTTCTGTGCATTGATTTTATATCCTACAACTTTGCTGAATTCATGAGTCAGTCCTAGCAGTTTTTTGGTGGAATCTTTTGGGTTTTCCATATAGAGTATCATGTCATCTGGAAAGAGTGAAAGTTTGACCTCCTCCTGGCTGATTTGGATGTCTTTTATTTCTTTGTGTTGTCTGATTGCAGAGGCTAAGACTTCCAATACTATGTTGAATAACACTGGTGAGAGTGAACATCCCTGTCTTGTTCCTGACCTTAGGGGGAAAGCTCTCAGTTTTTCCCCATTGAGGATGATATTAGCATCGGGTCGCTCATATATGGGTTTTATCATCTCAAGGTATGATCCTTCTATCCCTACTTTCTTGAGGATTTTTATCAAGAAGGATGCTGTATTTTGTCAAATGCTTTCTCTGCATCTATTGAGAGGATCACATGGTTCTTGTCCTTTCTTTTATTGATGTGATGAATCACATTAATTATTTTGCAGATATTGAACCAGCCCTGCATCCCAGGTATAAATCCCACTTGGTCGTGGTGAATAATTTTTTTAATGTGTTGTTGGAGCCAGTTGGCTAATATCTTGTTGAGGATTTTTGCATCCGTGTTCATCAGGGAAATTGGTCTACAGTTCTCCTTTTTAGTGGGGTCTCTGTGTGGTTTTGGAATCAGGGTAATGCTGGCTTCACAGAAAGAGTTTGGAAGTTTTCCTTCCTTTTCTATTTTTTGGAACAGTTTCAAGAGAATAGGTGTTAACTCTTCCTTAAATGTTTGGTAGAATTCCCCTGGAAAGCCATCTGGCCCTGGACTCTTGTTTTTTGGCAGATTTTTTATTACTAATTCCATTTCCTTACTGGTTATGGGTCTGTTCAAATTTTCTATTTCTTCCTGTTTCAGTTTTGGTAGTGTATATGTTTCTAGGAATTTGTCCATTTCTTCCAGAATGCCCATTTTATTGGCATATA